>NW_026125712.1:0-117876 GCF_943737965.1 Phodopus roborovskii
TGCATAATCCTTTTGCTATACTGTTTCAGCAGTTTGCTATATTTATTGTCTATTTATTGTCTGCAACACAAAAACAAAATGGAGAATTAGAATAGTCCTAATGTCAGCAAAGGGGAAAGAAAACAAGTTGGGAGAGACATTAGAATCTTTTTTAATTTAATATATTTTTTTCTTCTTTACACATCAGTCCTATTTCCCTTTCGCTTCTGATCCTCCATTCTCCCAGTCAACCATTTCAACCCCAGACAGGGTGAGGCCTTCCATGAGGGTTCATCAAGTTCTGTCAAGTCATTTGAGTGAGGTAGGGCCTAGGCCCTCCCCTGCGGATCTGTGCTAAAGGATTATCCCCTACTATGGGGAATGTTTTCTCAAAGTACTTTCCTGCAGTAGGGATACATCCTGGTTCTGTGAGATGTCAGTTTCTTATGTATGACTTGAGCTCTATTCACTGCTAACTTTCTTCTCTGGTACTGTGATGCTCGGCTTGCATCACCTTCCCCCCCCAACAAGGTTCAAGTTCTGTGACATTTCTTTTTGTGTAGCTCCCCTCTGACTCTGGAGATTTAGGTCTATCACAAAGACAAAGAAGATCTACCTTGTTGATTTTGGATCCTGTTCCCTTAGAAAAGTTTGTTGCAGTATTCTTGGCCTTATCTGATTTTCTCCATGAAGTGTCTAAATGAATAAAAACAGAGTGACTAAGGTATGCATAAAAGTTCTAAATGTCTAAATATGACATTTCTATAAAATTTCCATAATTATTTCTATAAAAATTCCAGGCATGGGATTCAGAAGTTCTTGGAATGAGAAGAGTTCCACCCTGGGATCCCACATCCTTCCCTTCCAGTGCCTCGAGAAAGAAAGGTCCTCATTCATTTATCAGCTTATGTGTGTGTGAGCTGCCAGAAATCTGATTAAAGTTGTCTTGTCAAGTTTCATAAGCTCAGCAGAGGTGAGAAGCATGAAGAGGAAGACAAGATTAGTGAAGGAACAGTCACAGGAAAGGAGATGGAAAGTGCAGACTCATGTTAAAAATTTGTGTGGCACACCACAAATGCTTCTCTTAAGTCCTTTCTTTTTGAATGTCTGCCACCATTTTTTGGCTTTCATGCCTCATTTTAATGTATGTTTCCAAGGGTATGGGTGAGCATTATTTCAACATTCAGCCTGAAAGAAATTAAAAATTGGAACTGCTCTTGTGGTGGAAGAGTTACTGTGTTTTATATTTCAGTATTTTGCTCCCTTTGTTATGAGACAGAAAACAGAGATCGGGAACTTCTGCAGCCACCTCCCTAATTTCCTGCCCTATTGTAATTACACTTCAAATTACAACACACACCTATACAGTGTGTGAGTGTGTGTGTGTATGTGTGTGTGACAAATCTCTTACTAAGTCGTTAGAGTAAATAAAACACCACATGTGTTAATACAGCTCAATAAATTTAATTTAGTGTACAAAACCAGTCTAGAATCTCCTTACTATGGTACTAAATGTGGTTGAGGAGGGGGATGGGAGGAAGGAGGGGAGAAGGAACTGGGGATTAGTATGTAAAATAAGATAGGTTTTCAGTTAAAACAGAACTAATTTAAAAAAATGGTACCATTTCTTAAAATTTGCCATATATGATTATATGCCGAAAAACTTTGAGTTTTCAGCAACAATGAGACCTGCCTCAATTGGGGCCTACCACTGAAAAGTCCTGAAGAGCTCTTTGGCCTCTGAGCTACACGATTTAAAAAAATATGCTCATGTCAGCAGGAATTAGAGTAGTTAAGAAAAACAAATTCTGTTTCTCTGGAAAGCAATGATAAAATTTTAATTTATGCATTGCTATGTTAATGATCACTAAGTCCCTGTAGGATTTAATATTAATATCTTTGATGAGGTAGTAGATATAACCTAACTATATAATTTTTTTCATGTTTAATACTCGAGCCAAATATTTTGAACAGACATTTTCTTCCCATTGTATACTTTTACCTGTTTTGTTAAAAATCATGCTTATATCTTTTGGTCAAGATCAGATTTTTGATTTGATTCTATTGGTCTACTTATCTATTTTTGTGCCAATACCAGGCAGTTTTCAGGACTGTAGCTCTGTAGTCTGGTGTATAGCTTAAAGCTTTTGATAGTGATGGCTCCTGAAATTCCTGTATTGTACAGGTATTGTTTTGTCTCTCCTGGCTCCTTGTTTTTCCATATGTTGTGCTGAGTATTATACTTTCAAGGCTATGAAGAATTTTGTTGAGATTTTTGATGGGGATTGCATTGAATCTCAGATTGCTTTTGGCAAGATTGCCATTTTTAATATGTTAATCCTACCTTGTCCAAGAACATGGGTAAGCTTTCCATTTTCTGTTATCTTTCTTTAATTTTTTCTTTTAAAAGACACAATGTTCTTGCTATATGTCTTTCACTTGTTTGGTAAGCATTACCTCAAGATAATGCATGTTGTTTGTAAAATATAAAGGGTAATGATTCTTTTATTTCTTTCCCAGCCTATTTGTTGTCTGCATATCGTAGGTCTACTGATTTTTTTTTTTAGTTTAACTTATATCCTGCTTGTTTGTCGAAAGTGTTTATCAGTTGTAGTACTCTTGGAGGTGATTTTTTGGGTTGCTTATGTAAACTATCATATCATTTTATTAATTTATTTTTTACCTTTACAATACTCTTCACTCTCATTCCTTCCCCCTCCTATCTACTCTGCAAAGGGAGATAAGGCCTCCCTAATACATCTCTAAGTCAGCTCACAGAAGCAGAACAAAGCTACCACCCTTCCACCCATACCTGTGTCTAGGATGAGCAACTGATCTCTCCATATAGAAATGGTTCCTCTGCTAAGTCAGTTTTTGCACTATAGTTTGGTCGTGGGAGCTCCTGTTAGTGACCTCATATATGGACATATATGGACACCCTATTGTCACCTCCTTTTAGAGAGTCTTAAAATGTTCTCCACATTATCACAGGAGAGGGCAGATTTCTCACTAGCTTGTGGCCAGCTCCTTATATGAGTTTTTCTCTTATGGTTTTGATTACTTTGTTCATGTTTTTACTCCACCCTGACTTCAATTGCACCCAGGAGCTTGGCCCAATGATTGGTGAAGTGACCAGACCCTCACCTAGCCATGAGAGGTTCAGGAGAAACGACCCAGCAAGATGTACACCCCTGACCTAGTAACATGTGCTGAGATTCTGACCCAGCTTCTGACCATACTTTTGTAAGACCCTTAGAAAAGGAGTCTCCCAATTTTCGGCTGGTCATCAGTACCGCCAAGAACTCAATGTCCAGTATAGTAGCTGCAACATGCAAGAGACTTTAATGAACAGGAAATGTTTGCTACAAAAGTGCTCCCCTCAGCATGCAGGCTAGAAAGAAGACCCATTCCCCAGGCACAGGTAAGCCTTTAAAGGCAAAACCCACAAGCTTAGGGTGGAAATATGACCTCCTGTCCATTGAGTTGGTGACCCTCTTTAGGCCGCATGCTCTTGGTGTTAGGGTCAACAGATCTTAGCCTCCTCAGGGGTGTGCTAATTAATCTTTTTTTTCAGAATTTATATTTATTTTTCAGAATTTATTTCTTCAGAATTTATTTTTTTGGAAAGGCTAACACTTTCCAAATGTCATTATTACTGCTATTTCTTTTCTTTTTGATATTCAGTGTTTTTTTTATATATTTTTTTATAACCAAGTCCATTTAAATGAAAAAAACATTTATAGACTTATATTTGGGAATTTGGGTATCATTCTTTCCAAACTACTTCCCGCTGCAAGGGGCACTGTCATTGGGGATTCTAAGAAGAAGAAGAAATCCTGGCTAGTAGTGTGTAAGGCTTCCTGACCCTCAGCTGTTTTGGAATGTAGGATCAACTGGTACTTGTTTCAGGCGGTCTGGCTTGATCAAACCACACATTAGTTAGTAAGGAATCCACAGCTTTTCATTTTCTGTGGAAACAAAATAGAAATCGTTTTCCCAGTAACTTGTCCTTGAACTTAAATTTTGGAGTCAAAGCATTTTTTATATTTAATTTATTATTTTACATGTCAATCGCAGTTCCCTCTCTGTCCCTCCCTCCCAACATTCCTCCCTTTACCCTCTCTGTCGCCACATGCATCCTAAACACCTCCCCTCCCCCATCCCCCACCCAATTCCATATGTAGGGGAATGCCATCCAGTTGGGGTCATGTAGATCTGACAGGTCATAGGAAGTAGGACTAGGGCTTCTCTCCCATCTCTATGTTAAGGCAGTTATCCCTCCATGGGGGATGTGTTTTGCAAGGTCCTTTTGTGTACCAGGAATATATCCTGGCTCTACTGGGTGAGGTTCCTTAGAATGCTCAGTCCTTCTGGCTGAGACCCATATTCAGGGCTCCTGAGTCAGTCCCCCCCATGCTGGCTTCCCAGCTATCAGCCTGGTGGCCCCTTAGCTCCTCCTTGTTCATGTAATCTGTCTCTCATTTGTTTCTGCAGCCTGGTTTTGTCCTCTCCATCTGCATCTGGGTTCTAGTTTGACTCCCACTGTTTATTGTTGTTTGCTCCTGTTTCCAACAGGTATTAGATAATGGGCTCCATGGATAAATTAGTTGTTGATCTCACTATCCAGGAAGGTCATTTATGGGAGCCTTTCCACAGATGTTCAAATTGTTCTGTAGACGGCAGTCTTGTAGTTCTCTAGACTCATTTAGGTTCAGTTTTCTCAAACTAATAATGAATCCCTCTCTTTTATGCTCTCTCTCTCTCTCTCTCTCTCTCTCTCTCTCTCTCTCTCTCTCTCTCCTGTCTTCATTCCTAACCAGGCTCAATCTTCCTAGTTGTACATGTGTTCATTACTTCACCAAGTTTTCTCTCCCTAGTACTTCCATTCGCTGCCCCCCATTTCCTGCCCTCTGGGGGACTCATCCCTTCCCAGTTCTGTGAGGGGATTTATATGAATCTCTTGGAATACACCTTGTATCCTAGTTCCTCTTGGTGGTGTGAATTATATGGCTGGTGATCTTTGGATCTAGGTTTAAAATATACATATATGAGTGAGTACATACTATGTTCTTTTTGTGACTGGGTTACCTCATTCAGGATGGTTACTTCAAGTGCCATCCACTTACCTGTGAATTTCAAGATACTACTATTTTTTTTCTGCAGAGTAGTATTCCATTGTGTAGATGTGCCACATCTTCATTATCCATTCTTCAGTTGAGGGGAATCTAGGTTTCTTCCAGGTTCTTGCTATTACAAATAGTGCTGCTATGAACATAGTTGAACAGATGTCTTTGTTGAATGGATGTGGATCATTTGGGACTGTTCTGTCCTGTGTTAAAAAAAAAATTTCCATTTTCTCTGAGGAACTGCCATACTGTTCTCCAAAAATGGCTGTCTGAGTTTGCACTCCCACCAGCAGTGGAGGAGTGTTCTCTTTCTCCACATCCTCTTCAGCATGAGTTGTCATTGGTGTTTCTAATTTTAGCCATTCTGGCAGGAGTAAGATGTTATCTCAAAGTTGTTTTGATTTGCATTTCCCCTGATAGCTAAGGATGTGGACCACTTAAGTGTCTTTCAGCCTTTTTGATTTCCTCTATTGAGAATTCTTGTTCAGTTCTGTTCCCTATTTTTTAATAGGGTTATTGGGTGTTTTGTTGGCTAAGTTCTTAAGTTCTTTGTACATTTTGAGATCAGCCCTTTGTCGGATATAGGATTGGTGAAAATATTTTCCCAGTCTGTGGGCTGCTGCCAGTTTGTTCTGTCCACTGTGTCCTTTGCCTTACAGAAGCCTCTGTCTGAAGAGGTCCCATTTATTAATACGTTTCCCAGTGTCTGTGCCCTGGAGTTATGTTCAGGAAGCTGTGTCCCCTATACCAATTTATCTGCTGGTACCTCCTACTTTCTCTTCTAAGAAGATCAATGTGGCTGATTGATGTTGAGGTCTTTGATCCATTTGGACTTGAGTTTTGTGTGCATGGCTTACTGACATGGATCTCTCTGCAGTCTTCTTCACACCCTCATCAGGAATGGTGATGTCCCCTCATCTCTTTTATTTTATAGGGTTGTTTTGTCTACCCTGGGTCTTTTGCTTTTCCATATAAAGTTGATTATTCTTCTTTCAAGGTCAGTGAAGAATGCTGTAGGATTTTAATGGGCATTTCATTGAATCTGTAGATTGCTTTGGCAAGATTGCCATTTTTCCCATGTTTATCCTACCTACCCAAGAGCATGGGATATCTTTCCATTTTCTGGTATCTTCTTTAATTTCATTCTCTTTAGAGCCACATATAGTTCTTATTATATAGGTCTTTTACTTGTTTGGTAAGTGATCAAACGAGATACTTTATGTTGCTTGTGGTTATTATAAAGGGTGATGTTTCTTTGATTTTTTTTTTTTTCTTTGTCGTCTGAAAAAACTAGGGCTACTGATTTTTTTGAGTTTATCTTGTATCCTGCTAGTTTGCTAAAGGTGTTTATCAGCAGTAGGAGTTCCATGATAGAATTTATAGTTGTTGCTCTTGTAACTCCATCATATCATCTGCAAATAGAGACAGTTTGACTTCTTTCCTTTCCACTTTGGTCCCCCTGATCTCCTTTTGTTGTCTTATAGTTTTTAGCTAGAACTTCCAGAACAATATTGAAGAGATATGGAGAGAGAGGACAGCCTTATATTGGTCCTGATTTTAGAGGAATTGGCTTAAGTTTCTCTCCATTCAGTTTGATGTTGGCAGTTGGTTTGCTGTGGTATTACTCTTATTAAAAGCTTAGGTATGCTCCTCTTATCCTCTGATCTCTCCAAGACCTTTATCATGAAGGGGTGTTAAATTTTGTCGAAACCTTTTTCAGCATCTAGGGAGATAATCATATGATTTTTCTTTTTTCAATTTGTTTATATTGTGGATCAATACCTAATAGATTTTCATAGGTTAAACCATCCCTTGCAATCCAGGGATGAAGACTACTTGGTAATGGTGGGTCATTTCTTTTGGTGTATTCTTGAATTCGGCTTGCCAGTATTTTATTGAATATTTTTGCATCAATGTTTATCGGGAACATTGGTCTGTAGTCTTTCTTAGTTGGGTCTTTTGTGGGAGGCTTGGGGTAACAAAGTTATTGTAGCCTCATAAAAAGCATTTGGCAATGAACCTTCTGTTTCTATTTTTGTGGAACTGTTTGGGGAGTAGTGGTTAGTATGTCTTCCTTGAATGCCTGGTAGAATTCTGCACTCAATCCATCTGGCCCTGGACTTTTTTTTGGTTGGAAGGGTTTCATTGAGGGATATAGGTCTATTTAAGTTGTCTGTTATTAATTTAATTTTGATAAGTAATAGTTACCAGAAATTTGTCCATTTCCTTTGAATTTTCCAATTTTTTTTGGAGTACAGAATTTCAATGTATGACCTGAAGATTCTCTGGATTTCATTTGTGTCCATTGTTATGTTCCCCTTTCATTCTGATTTTGTTAATTTGCATGTTCTCTTCTCTGCTTTTTTTGTTAATTCTGGATAAGTTTTGTCTATCCTTAAGTTGATTTTCTCAAAACCAACACTTTACTGCATTGATTTTTGTATTGTTTTCCTGCTTTCTATTTTGCTGATTTCAGCCTCAAGTTGATTATTTCCTGGTGTCTACTCCTATGAGGGGTGAGTTCGCTCTCTCTTCTAAGGTTTTCATTTGGGGCTGTTAATTTTCTTGTGTGACTGTCCTCATTTTCATATGGGCACTTAGTGCAATGAATCCCTCTAGCATTTGCTTTCAAGGTGTCCCATAAGTTTGGGTATGTTGTGTCCTCTTCTCATTGAATATTAGAAAGTCCTTTAATTTCTTTCTTTATTTCTTCTTTGACTCAGGTGTGGTGGAATTGCACATTGTTCAGTTTCAATGAGTTTGCAGGTTTTCTGCTATTTGTGTTGTTGTTGAATTCCAATTTTAAAGCTTCGTGATCTGATAACTTACAGGGGACTATTCCTTATTCTCTTTGTATCTGTTGAGGTTTGTTATGCCACCTAGTATGTGGTCGATTTTAGAGAATGTCTCATGTTGAGCAGACAAGAAGGTATATTCTTTTGTGTTTGGATGGAATGTTCTCTATAGATGTCTGTTAACCCCAGTTGAGACATAACTTCTGTTAGTTCTTTGTTTCTTTGTTGAGTTTCTGATTTGTGTGGTCCTGCCTAGTTTTGACAGTGGTGTATTGAAGTCTCCCACTATAAGTGTGTGAGGTTTTATATGAGCTTTGAGTTTTAGTAGCATTTCTTTTATGAATGTAAGTGCCTTGTAATAGGGGCATAGATGTTCAGAACTGAGACTTTGTGTTGATAGCTTTCACCTGTGATGAATATGAAAATGACCGCCTTGATCTCTTTTTGATTAATTTCTGTTTGAAGTCTAACTTGGTTAGATATTAACACAGCCATGCCTGCTTGCTTCTTGGTTCCATTTGATTTGAAAATCTTTTCCCAACACTTTACCTGGGAGGTAATGTCTATCTTTGAAGTTAAATGTGTTTCTTGTATGCCGCGGAAGGATGGATATTCTGTCTTCGTATCCATTCTGTTAGCCTGTATCTTTTTATATGTGAGTTAAGACCATTAATTTTGAGGGTGAGTAAGAACCATTGATTGTTGATGCTAGTTTGTTTTAGGTTTGTTGTTAGCAGTGGTATTGTGAGTATATTTTTTTCTGCTTTACCCCTGGTTTCTGGTGTAGTTAGATTATGTGTTGCCTACATTTTTGTGGGCTTAGTTAACTTCCTTGGGTTGGTTGGAGTTTTCCTTCCAATACTTTCTGTAGGGCTGGATTTGTAGATACGTATTGGGAAAATCTGGTTTGTCATTAAATATCTTGTTCTCTCCATCTATAGTGATTGAGAGTTTGCTGGATATAGTCTAGGGCTGGCATCCATGTTCTCTTACTTGTAGAACATCTATCCAGGACCTTCTTGCCTTGAGGGTTGCCATGGAGAAGTCAGGTGTAATTTTGATAGGTCTGCCTTTATATGTTACCTGTCCTTTTTCCTTCACTGCTCTTAATATTCTTCTTTATTCTGTATTTTAGGTGTTTTGATTATTATATGTCGAGGGGTCTTTTTCTTTGGTCCAAACTATTTGGGGTTTGGTATGCTTTAATTTCTCATGGGCATGTCCTTCTTCTGATTGGGAAGGTTTTCCTCGATGATTTTGCTGAATATGTTTTTGGCAATCTCATGCTGCGCTTCTTCACCTTCCTTCTATGCCTGTTATTCTTAGGTTTGGCCATTTCACGGTGTCCCACATTTCCTGGATGTTTTGTGTTAAGGATTTGTTGGATATATGATTTTTTTGGTCAATGAATCTATTTCTTCTAGTTTATCTTCTGTGCCTGAGATTCTCTTCCATCTCTTTGAATTCTGTTGGTTATGCTTACGCTCTGTAGTTCCCGATGTTTCGTGCCCAGTTTTTCTATTTCTTTCCAGCATTCCTTCAGTTTTGTGTTGCCTTTATTTTCTATTTCAGTTTTCAAGACTTGAACCGTTTCCTTCACCTGCTTAATTGTTTTTTTTTTTTTTTTTGTTTGTTTTTGTTTTTCTCTTGGCTTTCTGTACTTTCTTTTACTTCTTCTTAAGGAATTTGTTCATTTCTTTCCACTTTTTGTTTGTTTTTTCCTCCATTTCTTTAAGGATTTTCTCACATCTATTTTGAGGGCCTCTATCATTTTTATGGCAATAATTTTTAAGTCATTCGCTTCTGCTTCCTCTGTTTTGTTGTTGTGTTCCTTTCTAGTTGGTGTAGTTTCCCTAGATTCTGGTGGTGTCATGCTTGTCTTTCTGTTGTTAGGGTGTTTTTTTGTATTGCTATCTTCCCAAAGCTTCTTCCAGTAGGTGCTGGTGGGGTCTCCCTCTCTATGGTACTTTGCGGTGGGCTTATGGGTCAGGAGGTTCAATATCTGTAGCTCTGGGTGGTCCAAGCTTTATAGGAGGTTCCTCCGCAGACAGGGACCCAGGGATGGGGTCAGGGATGAGGATCCAGTAGAAGATGCCTGTAGAAACTCAGAGTGGTCCAAGGAGAGAGAGGCTGGCAGAAGAGGACAATGGCTGGGCTGATACTTGGGAAGTTTCTGCATGATCGTCGGATCTCAGTGAAACTGGCACTCTCTAGCTGAGGCCTCTTTCTTTAGTATGTTTTTGGGGTCAAGTACCTTGCTGGCAGGAACTCAGATTGGACCTGCAGAGATATGCGGATCTCTGGGAGGTGCTCCAGGACTCCAGCAGAGGACTGGAGGTGGGGTCATGACCAAGCAGGTGGAAATTACTGGTGGTTCCGCGTGATAGGCAGGTCTCCTTGTTCAGAGTTTCTCCGAGAAGTCCCCAAAGTAGGGAGGACTGTTGGCTTCAACCTCTGCCCCAGGGCTCAACCAGAGTGGCGGGACAGTGGGCAGTGTAGGCCCAGGGGTAGGGGGCAGGCTTGCGATAGGATGGGTATGTATCAGAGTTCAAAGGTGCTCTTGATGGGGTCAGGACACTGTGCACTAATCTTGCATGGGCAAAGTTTTCTTTTGTTTCCTAAGGACCCTATTTACCACCTGTTGACTCATGGAATGGAGGGGCAGTATGAATTCTTGTCATCCTGCCATCTCAGGACCTTTGAGGGGAAGTTAGCAAATTCCAGATCAGACTGTCCTTTATTTCAAATGGGGGGTTTACTTTTTTGTATTTCATTCCCCCTCTTTCTTTGTCAATAGTTCTAATCTTAGAATGATAGAAATTAAAAGGCAGTCTCCTCTTGGCCCAGAGGCTCCTGTACTGCTATATAAGTACCATAATCTCGACAGTACTTTTTATTTTTTAGGAAAGTAACATTTACAACAGGTTACAACAAGAGAGAAATAAAAATGAGCAGTTGTAAGAGGCTATCCCTGTGTCCTATGACCTTGAGTGGCATGGGGTGGGTCTAAAGGAGGTGGACATATTCTGGACCGGTAGCAAATTGGGCCTTTTCACCACGAGTCTCAAGGTTTCCTGTGTGGTGACATCTCAGGTAATCTCGATCTCCAACTTGGAAGTGATGTGTGAACTTCCACCTTCCCGCCGAGTAGGCCTCTGGAGGTGCTTCCATGCTCTCTATCTCACTATTTGAGCACCTTAAGCCAAGCAATCAGAGGCTGGGGAGAACAGCACATCAGCACTATGTACAGAGGCACTTTCCACTAGTGGATCCCCCCATAGAGCCATTTATAGGGGATCAGCCCAAACAGTCCAGGGGTGTTTTTAACGCTGAAAATCACAAAGGGTAGGAGAGCTATCCAATCATCAATGCCAGTCTCTCATGTCAATTTAGTGACGATCTCCTTAATGGTTTAAATTATTCTTTCTACCTGAGCATTGGGATCTGCATGTATAATTTAATTTTAATCAATCCCCAATATCTTGGCCAGTGATTGACTTACCTGGTCAACAAAAACTGGACCATTGTCTGATTTTACTACCTTAGGTATTTTAAATCTTTGGAAAATTTTCTTCAGTAAATTTTTAACCACCACAGTTGAGACAGCCCCATACACATGAACAGCTGAAAAAGCATACCTACTGCCTGTTAATGTTTATGGACTTCTTCTTTAGCTAGGCTAGAAGTAATTGCTGCCCCAGCCCTTTTCTTTACCTTTCTTTCTTTCTTTACCTTAACTGCTCCCAGCAGTGAACAGGTCAACATCTCCCCAGCCAGTGGGATGTCATTAAGATCTTTGCAAACTTCAGGTCGCTTAAACCAACAGTTTGTGGCAGTCATGAGTCACTGGTTCATCAGTCTCCCTCAGGGCAGAAGAGTGTAGGGATGAGTTTGCCAATGGTGGAGCCAACACAATCCTCTCAGTCTCTCAGTGAGAAGCATGCTTGGGTGGTGAGTCATGCAGGTGTTGGTCATCATCAGTTGGGGGCTGCCAGACAATGCTTCCAATGCATGGTGGGCCATTATATTGCTTTATGCCCTAAAGTCAACTTGGCAGCTTCAATAGCTTTTAGACATCCAGCCATCCCCTGGCTACAGGACTGTGGCTTCTTTTGACAGATAAGCAACTGGTCAGTTCCATCACTCTAGGGATTTGAACAAAATCCCCAGGCTCCCTTATGCTCGTCCACATGAAGGGTAAAAGGTTGTTTACATCAGGGAGGCTTAGAGCAGGTGTTCTCAGACTGACCTTTTAATGGCATCAAATGCCTGCTGATGCTCTGGGGTTCAGGAGAATTTTTTCTAGTCAGCAGGGAGCTGCTAAGGTCTCGAAACCTGGGATCCATAGCCTGCAAACCCAGATGTCCCCAGAAATTTCTTGATTGACTGGCCATCGTTAATAAATTTTAAACCCTTTGGGGCAGTCAGGTTCAGGTGAGCAGACCAGTTCTGCATGTGTCAGGGTCCTTCCATTCAAAGGCAAAAGCAGTTGACTGGTTGGATGTAACCTTAGAACTAGTGGATACCCGGCCCATGACAAGTGTCCAATTGTTCCTTGGATAGTCCATGAATCACCTTGGGCTTGGGGCAGGGTCCAAACTCCTGTCTCCCTTTAATTTTATCTTTTCTTAGGGCTAGGATCTTTGACACCTTGTTTGTCTTCTGGGACAGTCCCTTGACAATTGTCCTTTTTCTTCACAATATGCACACTGGTCCTTGTTGAGTGGGGTCCTTGCCCAGGCCCTAGCTGTCAAGGGCTTTTATTCTAAATTTTTTAACTTTCTTTTTCTCTTTCTCTCTATTTTTCCCTTTAACCACTGTGGCCAAGATATTATAGTCAAATTGTCTTCCTGTCTTCTTATGCTTTTTCTCTTTTTTCTTTTACTCTGCTCTCTGTCTCTATTGTCTTTTCTCTGTCTTTCTTCTCTCCTTCTCCTCTATGTCCCTTCAATACACTTTCTGCCTCTTAACCCTCCCCCCAGTCTCTGGAGTTTCTTCCAATATCTGGGGCCCACTTGGCCCATGAAGACCAGAGCCACCTCAGCTCTCTGGGGCTTCTGAGGTAGGGTCAAAAGGAGTGCTCTCTTTACCTTAGCCAAATTGGTGGGTCATCTCTTCACACTTCAGAGACCTGCCTCCTAGAGCCTGGACATGATTTAAGCTCTCTTCAGCAGTGTTGAAGTCCCAACTGGGGCGAATCAAAAGGAATCCCAAGTCAATCTCATTTTTCAGCTGCATGGGCCGCCCATCGGCCCCAGGGAAATTTTTCTAAACTCAAGCAGAAAATGTTAATAATCATCTCAATTAGCCTGGTGAGAGAACATAAGAACTCCACCTACCCTGTAAGGTATTGGGGATCCTCTGAGAAAAAGGGGTGGTTAGCTTCTACTACAAAGACCCTGGAGGCTGGCGTTGGAGAGCCAACATGTGCGGTGGCAGAGTCATAACCCATAACCCTGTCCTTCCATTCCTGCATGGCTCCGCCCAGGCTGCCCCAGCCCAAGGCTGTTCAGCCTATCTGTTGCAGTTCAGCCCCAGTGGCTCTGGCTGCCTGCCACATTCCTGGGGGCGGGGACCAGCCTGCTCATTGTCTCCCTGGGTCTACCTGCCCTGCTCTCCAATGGATCTAAAGTCAAACTTAGGTGGGGTAGTTAGTTGTTGACCCAAGGGCAGAGGTAGAAATGGACACAAACAGTAGGAACAGAAGAACATGACAAACAGAACAATCCTACAAACAGGACAAATCAGCACAGTATACAAATATCACCCAAACCAAAGTTACAAAGCAGGAGGGAAGCAGAGTCTGAGAGCTGTCGGTTCCCCGGGAGAAGCAAGACTGCCTCCTCCACTCCTCCAAACAACCCTGGACTTTGTTCAGGGTTTGACCTAGGGTCTCAGGACACCTCCCCAGGGTCCTCTCACCCAATACAAGTCCTGTGCAGGCCAGGCACAGATTCTAATACTCGAGCCAAAACACATAACATCTGACGCATCAGACATACATCAAACATATAGGTTGCAAGCCTATCTTACCTCCAATTGGCATTGGAATTGAGTCTGGGGTTGACCAGATCTCGGTGGAACCTCTAAAATGCAAGACCCTCAGAATGAAGAGTCTCCCAGTTTTGTTTGGTACCTCTAAGGACTCAACGTCCAATCCAGTTGCTGCAACACGCAGGAGACTTTAATGAACAGGAAATGTTTGCTCAAACAGGTTCCCTTAGCAGGAAGGCTCAGAGAAGACCCATCCCCTGGGCACAGGTGTTTTTAAAGGCAAAAACCCACAAGCTTAGGAGGGGGTGTGACCCCTGTCCATTGAGTACTTGGCCCTTTGAAGCCAGATGGTCTTGCTGTTAAGGTCAGTGCAGACCATAGGGCCTCAGGATGTGCTAATGAATCTTGTCTGGGCAAGCTATCTCTTTGTTTCCTAAGGACCCTATTTACAACCTGTTGACTCACAGAAAGGAGGGGCAGTGTAAATTCTTGGTATCCTGCTGTAGGAATTAAGACCTTGGCAAAGAACTCATTCCCCTCCTGCTGCCCTCAGGGTGAGCAACTGTAACCCTCGATAACAGAAGAGATGATTTCAAATGCAAAACGCTAATGCTCTTTTGGCTCCCACAGCCCTGAAAGTGCCCCCAACCAGTCCTTGGAACCTGAGATGACCAACCGCCCGCCCCTTTTGCTTCCCTCCTTATCTGGTGCTGACATGTGTAATCTAGCCCTCAGGAGTAAAGTGGGGATATAATAAAAAGCCTTCTTAATATTCAAGAGGAGTCCAGTGTTATTAACCTTGACACCCTCCACAGTTTCAAATGCTTCTACAGCCGCTCAGGGGCTGCAAGTTGAGGTCCTCACCAAGATTCTCTAAGCGAAGTAAGAGGACAGGGTCCTCCCTTGTGCAAGCAGGGACATATTGGGGTAAACAAGTAAATAAATAGAAAAAAAAGAGCTGGGGAATTCACCCAGAAAAGGTTGAATTAGAATTTTCAATTAAAGGAACTTTTAGAGAAACAGGAAACTGCACTAAAGACAGAAACTTTCTAAGGCTTTTTAAAATCCATTCAACAAGCTAGTGAAAGTGAGTGAAGATGAGCATAAGAGGCTATCCAAGAACTTCTGGGTGCCCGTGCAGATCAGAAAATACCTTATCTTCATGGAAAGGCAGGACTTTTCCTTATGACCCTTGAGCACACATTCCTAGGAGATGTGCCCTCCCCAAAACTGGCACCATACCCGTCTCAGAGCTGCACCAGGGCTTCGAGAAGCAAAGGTGAGACCCAGTTTACAAACTAGGTCAGCAAGAATCAGAATTCCTACGAGGATTTTTTGTTTTTCAAACAGCTGCAGTCACAGATGAGCTGCTGCTGGCCAGCCTGGCCTAGAGAGCAAAGGCAGGATGAGACCTAGATGCCTGCTCTTTAGGACTGCGATGTGGCCTAACACCCAGTCAAGACTATGGAACAACTAAAAGAGAAAGTGTTTTAAGGACTCTAAAAAATAAAAAAAAAAAAAAGAAAAAAAAAGGGAAAAAGTGACATATATTGGGATTTGTTTAAATTTTGCATGTTCTTAATTCAAGATTTAGTTACAACACCTGCATTACAAGAGATTCCATTTAAAAGATGTATATTCACTAAACTAATCTTGGCTCCAAAGGAGAGCTTAAAAATGTATGTATATTTGTATGTTTATGGTGTGGCCTAAAATGTGAGTGCCTGAGAGTCTGAAGTGAGATTCTGAATATGTGAATGTGTGAATTCCAACAACAAGTACTACTTAAATTGCTAAAAAAAAAAAGAGAGAGAGAGAGAGAGAGAGAGAGAGAGAGAGAGAGATCTGGGGGTTGAGATCTGCATCTCCCATGACTGTCTTGCAGAGTGAAACCGTAGGAAATGGTCAAAGCCAGAATGGCCTGACCAGAAAATCTTTCTGGATGGTTCAAAAGAGTTTAGCAGAGGAGAGAAACCAAATTCTTCCCTAAATTCTGGGTGGTTAAAAAAGAAATTGAAAGAATGGGGGTTAATATAAGATTTGAGAAAAACTACTGTAAGGAACCTCAGGGAACTGCACCCTGTTTGGCCCTCCACCTAGAAAGGTGTCAGTGAAAAATGCAAATGAGACCATGTCAGCTAATGAAAGCTTTCCAGGTCATAGTAGAAAAAGTTAAAAAGTAGTTGGGACTTATGTTATATCCTAAAGAAGGTAAGCCTCAAAAATTAAAAATTAGAAAAAATGAGCTTATGATCATTGAATGATTTTCACAAGTATTAGGAAATATTTCAATGGACTACGCTATTTTTTAAAACATCATACTGGTGATTTGAAACCCTTAAGCAATATCCTAAAAGGAGATAGTGATCCCAATTCACCTAGACAGCTAAATGAAGAGAGTAGACAAGTTGTCTTACAATTGGAGAAGGCAATCCAACATCAGCAGATATGGTATATTGACTATGCAAAATCAGGCTTCTCATACAGCATAGTCAGATCGGTCTTATGGAAAGGGGATCATTGTTATGGTTGCATTTACCTGTTTCCCAGCCAAAGTGATAATCCTTATTTTGAAGCAGTAGCTTATGTGGTACAAAAATGCCATATGGACTCTAGGAGATATTTTGTCAAGGAACCAAATGTAATACATGTTCTCTATACCAAACAGTAAGTTGATTGATTATTTCAAAACAGTGATTCATGAACAATTGCATTTACTCAGTTTTTGGGAAAATTGATAACCAGTTTCCAGCTCATATTCTCTTGCAATTTGCATTAATGCATCCTTTTGTATTCCCTAAAATTGTAGGAGTAATCCTGTTAAAAGTGCTATGTTAGTATTTACTGATGGTTCTTCTAATAGTAAAGCAGCTTATGTTATTGATGGGAAAGAATATGTAGAGCAACAGATCCAGCTTCAGCTCAGATAGTTGAATTATGAGCTGTTGCAATAGCTTTTCAGCTTCTAATGAATGATACATTTAACTCATATACTAATAGTCATTATGTCTTCAGAAATCTTCAAGTTATAGACATGGTCCCATACATTGGAGCTAGTAATAATCAGGTTAAATTACTGTTTGAGCAAATTCAAAGTGCCATTCATGAAAGAAAGGAATGAGGTACAGAGCCATGCTCACAATCAGTCTGTTAATATGGGGGGGGAAAAAACATCGGACTCCTCCCTGGTAGCCGGCTGACTCAGTGGTTGAAGGGAACCAGCCATGGGAAGGAATCTCCCCAGCCTTTCCCCTGCACCAGACTGTGGATTAGGAGGCCAATTTCAATACTGGCCTTTCTCAGCATTCAACCTTTACTAATTGGAAGTCTAACAACCCCTCTTTCTCCAAAGACCCTATAGCTCTCTCTAACCTAATTGAATACAGCTTTTGCAGGTCCTCCTAACCTCGGAAGAAAAACAATGCATCTCCCTGGAAGCCCGGAAAAACGTCTCAGAGGATGATGGGAAACCCATTCAGTTGCCTAATGAAACTGAGGAAGTTTTTTCCCCTAAATCGTCCCTATTGGGACTTTAACACCTACTTCTTTATCGCCAGTTACTCATAGCAGGCCCTCCGTGGTATGTGGGATGCTGCCCCACGAATTTGGCTCAGGTAAGACAGATAACCCAGGGACCAGAGGAAACACCAACGCATTTTGAGAGGCTAAAGGAAGCCTACGTTTGTATAAACCCTTTGATCCTGATAGTAACGAACAAAGGGCAATGTTTCTATGGCTTTCCATTTGGCAGTCGGCTCCAGATATTAGGACTATGTTGCAGAGACTAGATAATTTACAAGATTATAGCCTGCAGGATTCGTAAAGGAAACAGAAAAGATCTTTGATAAGAGAGAGGCACCGAGGGAAAAAAAGAAAGACTTAGAAAGTTGCAGGAGGAAAGAGGATAAGGTAAAGAAGGAGCTAGGAGGGAGAGAGAGAGAGAGAGAGAGAGAGAGAGAGAGAGAGAGAGAGAGAGAGAGAGAGATCGTAGGGAACTGGAGAGAATTAAGCAAATCCTAGCCACTGTAGCTCAGAATAATCATAATGCAGGGAAGTCAGAGAGGAAGGAAAAGGAAGGAGGCCCCAGGTAGATTGAGACCAATGTGCCTACTGCAAAGAAAATGCCATTGGGTCAAAGATTGCTCTAAGAGACCTAAAAATCAGAGGCATGGGGACAGACCCCGAAGACCAATTCAGCTTCAAGCCCTAGATGAAGACTAGGGTGGTCGGGGCCAGGAGCCCCCCCCAGCCCAGGCTAACCTTAAGAGTCAGGGGGCAACCAGTCACCTTCCTGGTGGACACTGGAGCCAAACATTCGGGTCTCACTGAAACGAACTGGCCACTGAGTACCAAAACAGCTTGGGTACAAGGAGCCACTGGAGTAAAACAATACCGATGGACCACGAGTGAAAAGTTCATCTCACATCAGGTAAAGTCTCACATTCATTTTTGCATGTAACAGACTGTCCATATCCTTTACTGGTTCAAGATCTACTGACTAAATTGAAGGCCCAGATCTATTTTAAAGGATCAGGAGCCCACAAGGGCTCCATTTCACAAACAGGCAATATGCATAGTGGGGGTCTTTCAGTAGCAGTAGTTATCCATGCAGACAGTGGCCAAGAGAAACTGAAGGCCTTGGATGCACCTCTTCTAGTTCTCCTGAGCACCACTAGTCCCTGAGGAGAAAACACACTCATCCTGACATCTATTCTAGTCTAGTGATTGAGTTGGTCAGATTCACACTCTGTGTCTCAATTGCTTTTGAGTACTCTTAGTCAATTCCCTGGAAGTTGTCTTGTGACTCTGCTGTGACAGGTATCCCTGATTCAGCTTCCAGTTTCCGACCCTCTATTCTTTCATGTCTTCCCATTTCCTGTCTGTCATCTAGGCTTCCTGTTGTCTCCTACGAAGTCTACTTCAGGCCTCACTCATTCCTTCCCATTCTTTGTTGTATTCAGCAGCTTTTAGCCACCAAGACTCTTTGTTGTTTAAATTTCTGCTGGAAAAAACCCTTGTGCCCAGGGAACAACATAGGCCCTGTGCATACACAGACTTGCCCCAGGAAATGGATGTGCAGCCATCACACTTCCACTTTGGAGCCTTCTGTGATGTCATGGAGCAGCTTTGTCCTCTGGCAGGCATGCACCTTGGGTTTAGCTACATGGCTAAGGGAGGGGGCAGTGAAGTGGCATCCACTGTGGAGGGTGCAGTCTGTTTCTCCTGCTCATTACAGTTGCTGTCTCCCCCTGGCTACAACAGTTCCCTTGTTGGTCAGGATAAAGGAATATAGGAGGCAAGCTGTCATGGAGAAGACTTTGGGGAGAGTGCAGACTACGAAGGCCTAAATGCACCTGAAATGTTGGAGGTAATGGCTGTTGGGAGGTTTAAGGAGGTTTTTGTCTGTGTGTTTGTTTTTAGTTTTTCATGACAGGGTTTCTATGACTTAAACTCACTCTTAGTCCTGATGGCCTCTAACTCAAAGATCTGCCTGCCTCTGCCTGTGGAGTGCTCATATTAAAGGCATCTGCCACAACCCTCCCTTATTAATTTTTAAGCAAGGGTCTCATATGGCCTTGGCTCTCCTGGGATTCATTCACAATATTACTACTCACATTGTGTAAAGATAACAGGAGTTTACATCCATTTCAACTACTAAGCACTTTTATCACCTCGTGTAAGGATAAAAGATAAAAAGTGGCTGTAGATCTGGGACCCAAGGGCCCATCCCAGCCTGCTCAGGTGGCCTGGGTTCTGTCAAAATACTGCCCTTAATTTCTGATGAATGTTGTTTTAACTTGGACAGTGGGTGAGGGAAAATAGAGGTTTTTAAAATAGTGAGCACTATGCAACCTTTTAAAGCAAACAGGAATTCTCAGAGGAACCTGGGCAAACAGCACCACATCCTTGTTTAAGAAACATAGGCTTTGTAGTTCTTTGGGTGATCATTGTGGCCATTTTGATTTTAAGCAGTAAGGTACATAGGATTTCCAGTTTGAGGCCAGTCTGATAACATCAGAATGGACACTAAATGTGTTTTGATTACAAATGCCTGCACCATATTTAGCATCTATCAGAGTGTGTTTCAGAAAAAGCCCATAAAATATGAACTCAATAATGTACACCCAACCTCTTTTTTTGAGACAGTGTCTCCCTATCTATGTAAGCCTGTCTGCCTGGGGACTGGCTATGTACATCAATTGGCTACAATCTCACAAAGATCCACCTGTCTCTTATCTCATGAGTGCTGGGATTAAAACATTTTACAAGGTTACTTGACAAAAATTGTACATATTTATGGCATTTTGAAATTTACATATTATGAAATGGTAAAATCATGCTAATTAATCTAATAAAGTCATAATATTGTTTTTCTGGTGAGATATTTAAAATTTCAGTGATTCTTTAAAGTATATGATATTACTTTAATTACTATGTCATACATTAGATTATTATATGTAAAATTTTGGTTTCCTTTAAAAAGTTAATTAGACAATTGTGGCGTAGGGGGTGTATCTCAGTGAATGAACACATATACATCTAGGTCCTGAGTTTTATTTCAGATCTGTGGGGAGTGGGGTTGGGGTAGACAACAGAAAGTATGGGAGTCATTTCATGGGGTGTAGAATCAAAAGTAGCATGACATCTGTGGTTTTTTGTGACACAGACAAAAATCAGCCTCTTTCAGGTTATTACTACTCTCTTTTAAAAGAATTATTTTTACTTCATTAGTGGTTTTTCTTTCTGTTTTCTGAGTCCAGGTTTCTCAGCTGTCCTGGAACTCACTTTGTAGACAGGGCAGGTCTGGACCTCACAGAGATAATCCTGCCTTTCTATCTAGTCTTGGGGAATATAAGTGTGTGCTACCATGCCTGAACTTACTCTATAGTGTTTTAAATGCATCTAGGATGTGCATTGTGTATGTATGTGGAGCTGTTTTCTGAAGAGGCCATAAGAGGGCACCAGATTCTTTGGAACTGAATTTACATAGATTGTTGTAAGGCTTTATGTGCTTCATGTGTTATTGAACCCTGATCCTCAGTAAGAATAGCCTGTGCTCTTAGTTGCTGAGCCATCTTTCCAGCCCAGTTATTAGGAATCTTTTAATGAGCCCTTTTCAAATACCTAGCATAGCTTTAGGTAACAGTCAGTGTATCCCGTGATTCTCAGATTACAGTGGGGTGGCAGGTTCCTCAGAGAGACAATGCTTACTACAATATTTGCTTTGTAGGGAGGAAGTGACCCCCACTTTATTATCTTCAGAAAACAGTATATGAAGAGAGATACATATTAGAATTTTTGTGATCATTATTTTGATAGCAAAGTACTCAGAATGGTATTTGACATGGATAGACTGAGTAAAGGAAGTACATACTGATTTGTTTGGTAAATTAAATATATTGTTTGGGTGATACAGTGCATACCTATTATCCTGGCACTCAGGTAGCTGGGCAAAGAGAACAAAGAGTTTGAGGCTCTCTTAGCATACACCGTGAGACCACGTCTTGAAAAGTAAATAAAAGTTTTGAAAATATCTGATTTCTAGGCATCTGTTAGGAGAATTACATAACAAATGAATACATGTAATCTTTGTTTTTAAAAATGATTTTAAACACTCTGTGTGTGTGTGTGTGTGTGTGTGTGTGTATAGGATGGTCCCTAGCTTTTCCTCCAGAGTCCATGAACTCCCACAAACTTGGATCCCCCTTGCTCATATAATCCCTCCTCCATCTCTTGGAACCAGACACCCATAGCTCGACCCAGTGCTTGGCTATGGTTCAATGCACCTGCTTCTATCAGGTACATGAGGAAGGCTTTGTGATGACAAGGTAAGTAGTCATGAATGTTGTTATAGGGGAAGTCCAGTTCAGGTACTATCTCCAGTATTGTTAGGAGTCTTAGATACATGGGTATTTGAAAATCAGGTCTGTACTCAGCTTACTTCCTTTTTGCATTGTGATTAGATTTATTTTTATTTCTGTGTATTGGTGTTTTTCCTGCATTTGTATCAGTAAGAGGATGTTGGTGTCCTGGAAGTGGAGTGACAGACAATTGTTAGCTGCCATGTGGGGGCAGGGAATTGATCCCATACTGGTCCTCTTGAAGAACAGCCTGTGCTCTTCACTGCTGACCATCTCTCTACCCCCTTCCTTTTACAAATATCGTGTGTGTGTGTGTGGTGGCTTGTGTGCACTGCTCCACATGGGTGAAGTTGTAAGGACAGTGATAGGAATCTGTTCTGTTCATTCATTGTGTGTGTCCCTGGAATCAAAGCCCAGTGATCATTGTTGGCAGGAAGCACATTTATCCACTGTCTTTATTAGGGTTTCTATTGGTGTGGTGAAATACTATGACACAAAGCAACTTGTGCAGGCAAGGGTTTATTTCTCTTACATTCAGAGTCACAATCCACTGGAAAGAACTCTTGAGGCAGGAGGTGATGCAGAGGCCATGGAGGAGAGATGATTACTGATTTACCCCTCATTTCTTGTTCATTCTGTTTCCTTACAGAACCTAGTACTACCAGCCCAGGAGTGGCATCAGCCACAATGGGCTGGGCCCTCAGTTATCAATAAGAAAATGTTCTGCATATTTGCATTCAACTGACCTTCTGGAGGCATTTCATTGATTGAAACCTCACTTTTGCCTGCTCTTAGAAACTTTAACTCATATCAAGGTGACTGAAAACTAGCAATTGCACCCACAGAACCCTCTCACTGCCATGATGTCCTATCAACAGAAACAAGGGTGGAAAGGTCTACTTTGACTCAGGGTCAGTATTCTGGCATATCTCATCAGAGTGAGCATGGTGGAGTCCCTCAGTTCATGGCAGTGGATTGTGTGGTTGTGGCAGTTCATTTCATGGCTGACCAGGAAAAACCGACTGGCAAGAGCTATGTGTGGGCTGTAAACTTAAATGTCACCCCAAAGTATTCACTCTGCCAAGAAGGCTGGACTTCTTGCAGGTACCATAACCTCCCAAATTGTACCACCAGGTAGGGAACAATTTCTCAAAGGCCGAGCCTGTTTTGTAGATTGAAGATTCACTTCATGTGATCCATTAAGTGAATGAGATCATTTGTCTAATCACTTCTGGCGACAGTGGGAATTACTTTCTTTTCTACTGGAGTTTCCTATTATGAGCTCTTTCTGCCCCCAGTCTGGTCCTACAGCCGAGCCAGCCCCAAATAAGACCCAAAGACTATGTATTATATATAAAGATGTTGGTGTGTTACTGGCCTTTCGTATTTGCTAGCTTTGTTTTAAATATTAACCCATTTCTATGAATCTAAGTATTTCCACGTGGTCTTATCCTCCCGGAGAGAGGATCTGGACTTCTACCCTGTTTGATCCTGCATGTTGAAACTCCTCCTCCCTCTGCCTGAAACCTACTTGTCTCCTAATCCTGCCTTTGTTGCTTTCCTTTTGGCCAGTAGTATTTTATTCATTAAGCAATAAGAGGGACATATTTACAGAATGAAATCCATCATCAATTTCCTGTCACCACTTACAAAATTAATTGTTAGAAAGGAATCGTCTCCAAGTATGCAATTAGAACCAAAGGGGTCTTGAGAGTTTTTATCTACTTAGTTTTATTACTCTTTTATTTCATTCATTGTATGAAAGGGGTATACACACATGCATACATGTTCCTCAGTCTGTGCAGTGACAGGATTGTAAGGGATCACTACCATGTCCTGTTCTGGTACTTTTCAATGGATACATGCATGTGAGAGAGGCAGGTCATTTTTTCTTTCCCACAAGACAGCTGTGTGTAACAGCATGAGAACAGCAGAAGGTGAGCATTTCTCATCTTATCGAAAATGTTTGAGCATGGGCTTTTTGATTGAACAATCCTGATCTGAAAACTTAAAGCTGGAATTTTTCTGATCCGAAGGTTTTTCTGGTTGTTTTCTTTCTTTCATTTTTTTTTTTTTTTTTTTTTTTGAGACTGGGTTTTTCTATGGCTTTGGAGGCTGTCCTGGAAGTAGCTCTTGTTGAGCAGGCTGGTCTGGAACTCACAGAGATCTTCCCGCTTCTACCTTCTGAGTGCTGGTATTAAAGCAGTGCACCAGCAATGCGTGGCCTGTAAGTTTCTCAAGACACTTTAGATTCTGTTTTTTTTTTTCCGATCATGGAGGGTGGATTCTCCTGTGCTTGTTTCACACGATGACTTGGAGTAGTCTGCCAGAAGGCACTGCTTAACAGATGATACACAGCTTCACTCATGCCCTCAAAAACGCAAGACACACATAATGAACTTCTTGTCTGTGATTTTGCACTTGATTCAAATACTGGCCTCCATACAGAGAGGACTGGTGAGCAGAGCTGGAGGGATTTGATTGAGGAGAACATGGATACAGTGGCAGCAGCATCTGTCAGGTTGGTTGGTTTAATTATTGTGTTTCGGTGTATGCATGTGTTGTCACCATGTCATGTTTGTGGGGGTCAGAAGAGAACTTATAATAGTTGCTTCTTTCCCTCTCTCATTGAGTTTAGGATATTAAGCTCTGGTTGTCAGTCTTTGTGCCTAGCTCCCTTACCCACTCACTCATTTGCTGTCTCCATTCTTTTAGTTTAGGAATGTCACCAGAAGCCATTGGAGACCTTATTTCCTTCACTTTATTTGTTAGGCCCCATAATGTTGTGGATGGAACCCAGGTTTCCCACTTGATGGGCAACAGATGTACTATTGAGCTCTCCTGTAGCTCAATACTGGGCAGTCTGTTGGACAAACCATTTCTGCATTGAAGAAGTAGACACATTGGGAATAGAATTCGCAAGCTGGTTCACATGCATCACCCTGGTCAGGAGGTGACACCACATTTAGTATTTGGAGTCATCAACAGTAGAGGCTTTGTCACATATCATTCATAGCCTGAGATCTGTTTTTCAAATGCATTCTATAGACTGAACCTGTGGATTTCACTGTCAGGCTGTCCTGACCCATGTTGTCTACAATAGAGCTTCAGTAGATTTTCTGTTCCTAGACAGTGTCCCATTATATGACTCTGATTGTCCTGGAATCCACTATCTGTATGCCATTATAGTCTTGAAGTCAACCACATACCTCGACCTCCTGAGTGCTAGCATTTAATGTGAGAACCACTGTATCATTTTTTGAGTAGATTTTAAAACTTATCTGGTGTCTTTCTGTGACTTCACCCTACTGAGTAAAAGTGGTTTTGTTTTCTGTGATAGGTTCACATAAATTTAAATCTCTTTGGATTTGATAGTCATTGGAGACACCGGAGGTGTTTCCAAGGGGTCTCACTATAGGCTGCAATGGCATGCACTCAGTTCATACTTGTACCTCCATTTCTGAGAAGCTCAGTCTCAGAAAACCAGATGCTGGTGGCAGGCCTAACATTTCCCTGTGCATCCTTTCTTGGTGGTTCATAATATTGGCAATACAGAGAGAGAAAGGTGTAGAAGAAATAACTATATTTTGTGTATGTTTCTGGTGTCCTGACACCTAACAGAATGAAGACACATACCCCCTTCAGGTTTAGAGGACCCGGAGCTACTTTAGTCTACCTCTGTTCTGAATAGAAGCCTCAGCACCGCTGCTTGCAACAGTTTATAAGGCACATGCTTTCTGAAAGGCAGGGATACCTTTAGATTCTCCTACCTCCCCTGTCCTTTAATGTGTAACGTGCAACTTACAATCCAACAAGGAGTATAGAGGAGCATATCCAAAAGCAATGCAGATGAAAATATGCAGATGCAGTAACCTACGTGCTAGACCAGGAGAGGACAATACATTGAGAGGCAGGATACTGCAGGTTAGACAAGGAGGGGACACAACTATGGATGTCCTAGCTTGCTGAACTGGAATAAAGTCCCATATGATTCTATGACAGAAACCTCAAACTACTTAGAGGAAAACATGGACACAGTGGGTGAACACATGAAACTCAAAAAGGGTTAAAACCTTGGTATTTGTTCTCACTGGAAGCCACACATATAAAGAAAGCACATGATGGTTACTGAGCATAATTCTACCCTAGGGTCACAAGCCAACGTCCTGCTTAGTTGTTGAATATGCAATTGCATGTGAGATTAACCCTACTACATTTCAAAGTACTAGAAAATGTTCAGTCACAAGCTCATTTTGTTCCCTACTATTTGCAGTCTATTTGGAGGCCAGGGTAGGGTATCCAGGCTAGCCTTGAAGTTGTGATCTCCCTGCCTCAGTCAATCATGTAGGTGGAATAACATGTTTACATCACCAAGCCTAGCACCGATTATCTTCTGTCAGCTCTGAGACCTTTCCTTGAAGATGTTGCACATGGAAGTTGCCAGCTTTGTGAAATACTAGCCATCAAAGCTTCAGGGGTCTTAAGTATGATACTTTATTCGAACACAAGAGGGCCTCAGAAATGACACAGGGGCTGGTGCCTTCTTCCTGAGTCAGGGAGTGATTTCCTTCCCATGCCTGTTAAAATCAGGCCAACCCACTACTTCTTAGGATCACAGCTGGTTCTTGTGAAAAGAGATGTGGGACTTCAGATCAGATATATTTCTGTGTCAATACTTTAGCTGAATTTTGATTTGATTCCTCAACAGACCAGATGACTTGAATGAGACATATGGTAAAAAGAGAGAGAATGAAGAGATATGGTTATAGATGATATTCATGCATTTGTTGCTGCTCAAGGGAGTTGAAGGACAGTAGGTCAGCCTTCCCAGAGGACAGGATGCCCATGGAGATTTTAGTGAGTCCAGCACAGGGATTTTCTAATGAACACAAGGGTGTTTTCTTGGCACTCTGGCTTTGTCTTATCTATTAATTACTACTTTTGATATTATTTTTTACTATTTTTTAAAGAATTTTTTTTTCTGTGAACTTGTTATTCCTACGGAGGGGCATTCCTAACAGCAGAGTGTCTGTGCCCTACACATGATATATGTGTTCACTAATGTGCATTATATGTGACCACATACTCAGGAATTTAAGGTGCCAGCATCATTTTACTGTAACATGTAGAATTCAGGCAGAAGAAGCTGAAATCCCTTATAGACATTGTTACTAACTGAGATTCTTCATCTCTTTTGGCACATAGTATGTGTATGATTAAAAATGGAGGTTTCTGTTCTGTCTGATCCCTCCCCTTTTCAACTCCAAACAAGCACAGCGACACTGTGTTAATTATAATGTGTTGGCTGATGGCTAAGACTTCTTATTGTCTAGCTCTGTCTTAATTATTAACCAACCAATTACTTTGTATTTCTATATAGCCTTATCTTACCAGAGAGTGCCAGGCACCTCCCATCTTCCAAGTCTCTCTAAATGCATCCCTCTCTCTCTTTCCTCCTTCCTCCTATAGGTCTACCTCTACTCCTTGCCTGGGTATTGCCCAGTCCTTGTTTTATTCATTAAAAATGAGAGAAACATATGTACAGAAGGACATCTCATATTGTACGTTTGTATTTATTGGTGCCATCACATTGGAATTTCTATATTCTGCCCTCAGCATCATAAGAGACTAGTTCTTTAAGAGGGCCTTAAGGGAGGACTGTGCTGTGCTGGGGTGTGTGTTTGTGCAGACAGCATTTGTGAAGCAGTAACACAATGACCGAGCAGTTGGGCTATGCTCAGGTAGCTTCCTTCATGGTGTGATTCCAGAGAATACCATGACTCACCCGATATCCTATCTCTCTCAGTACAGTAACAAACAAGCTCTTGTTCCAGGAAACTATAAAGTCCAAGATGTCTACAGCAGAGCAGAGAGTCCTTCCATCAGGCAGATATTACAGCTATCTTCAGGGTCATATTCTGAAAAGCAAATGCCTATGGAGATGATTATAAGAAACCTGCCATGTCCCAAGGTACATCTGTAGACTGATTCACTGAAAGTCTGGGCATGAAGAGGAGCAAGGTAGTAGGTGAAGATCAAAGTCGGTGTTGGAGTAGATTGAGGTTCAGACTAACTGCATCCACTGCTTTCTCTTTCCTCCTAATGATAATAAGTCTACTGACTAGTTGAGAGCCTCTGGCAACTTGATTTGTTCTTGTGGATGTCACTAGGGAAAAGTAGCTTGCTTCCTTCCATGGTTCCATAGACTGCACCCTCCAAGGAGTTTATAAAAGCTTGCAGGAAGACAGTACGTGAGGGGACACAGTGTGAGGGGGTCAGCCTTTTTCATCTCTCCCCTAAAACGGCCTCTTTGCTTTGCCTGGCTGAGGTATGCCTGCTGAGTTCTGTGTGTCCTTAGCTGAGTTCTGTCCTTCCCTTGCACTGTAGTTTTTAAAGTGTCTCCCCTCCCCTTTGAAGAGATGCACGATCTTCTGGAGCCTCAGAGCATATAAGAATTCTCACTGATCTTGCAGTGTGATCCCTGTTAATGCTGAATCCCAAGCAGAGAGCCAGCCAGCCCCAAGTTTTCTTTGACATGAACATAAATTTAACCTGATGGGCAGAGAGGATCTTCCTTCTATTTGGTAAGGTGAGAAATTAGTAAAATGGATTATAATTATGCCTGCTGACCATATTCATGGGTGTTCATCCATAATGTTAATTTTCAGTGCATAATTTCTTTACTAGGCACAATTGCAATGGAAAATCTGTGTAATGGATCACAGTCTGAGATCTAGGACAGACAAACACTCAAAGAGTGTTCAGGAGATTTTCTTTTACCCACCTAGTTATCAGACAAAGAAGTGGAAAATCCTTCCTGGTAGTTGGGTCCTGAAGACAGATGTTTAAAAGTTCCTCTCCAATGTCACATGAATGACCATTTATATTCCCTGGTTTCCAGTGACAAGAAAATGACAATTCAGGGCTGGCTGCAGCCTCTGTTCCCTCTGCTCTAGATGAAAGCCGACACCTCTTTCTACTCAGTGTATTTTCTCTATCTCAAGCCTTGTATTTTGTCATAATTGAAAGAAAAATTTTAGTTGGCAGTTAAGAATCAAAGTACCAAATATAGAAAGTCAGAAATAGCAGAAACACTTTAACAGCCAATGTGGCATCAGGGTTTTATCCTGAGTGCTGTCTAGCATGGTCCTTAGTATGTGTGTGTGTTGGTCTCAGAGAGGCTTTAATAACTCATGTGCATGAGAAGTACTTATGGGCTGAAGCACATGTGGGGTGTTTTGCCAGGTGGCCAGGAAGTAGATGGGAGGGTCGATGGATTAGGTACAACGATCTGGAAATTGACTTTTCCTCTTAGGCCCATGACATAAAGACTTGGTCCTTGGGGGGGAGAGCACTACTGGGAGGCGATGGAACTTTTAGTATGTGGAAGCATGGAACAAGTTAGGATATAATGAGGAGGATAAGACCTTGGCCCCTTTCTGACTTTCCATGCTTTGTGGCTTATGCGATGAGCATTGCTTTCTGTTTCTGCCCTCAGTACACCTGCCATGAACCCAATGTGGTGGGGCCTCCTGAACTGGATTGAGAACTTCAGAATGATGAGTTACAGTGTCTTTTGCTTTGGACTCTTTTTCCCTGGACTGGCAGGGCTCTGACCATGTGCAGTCTTTGGGCTCTTCACTCCTGTTAAACCAGGTACATTTTCCTTTTTCATATTTCTATGACTCAATAGATTAAAAACCATCATGGCCCTTTTTTTTGTCCTGTAGCATTCCTATGGCTGTCATGCTGACCATTGTAAAACGTTGTCACTGATACCAACCATGTGCTTGAAGGACAATGGCATGCTATTCACACTCACTGACTTGTGCTATGCAGGGTCCATCTTCTGGTCTGCCATTCCATCTTTGGCCTCACTGCAGCATGTGCATACACATGTTCATGCAGTTGTGCTTTTCGATCATCAGGTAGTAAAAAGGCAACACTGAAGTGCTCGCTCACCAACTTGTCTCCATCATGCTGGCCTTCCAGAGGCTTGATGTAGGTGTAGTCCAGTGACACTAGATATGTGTTCAGGGCACCACTTGGTTGACAGTGGCTCAGGCAGTGAACCTGAAGGATCTCCTGCTGGCTGGCCACAATCAGCTTTTCATCTTGATGCAGCTTTGTGGTAGGCGCAGCTTCCCTTGTACAGCCTCCTTTGGCAAGCCTTCTGGTTGGACTGTCTTTTGGTTGCTAGCCCCTAAACGTAGATTTCTGATTAATTACAAAAAGCTTGACTTTTAGTTTAGGGTTGTCCAATGGTTCTTATTACTTAAATTAACCTGTTTCTATTAATCTACATTCTGCCACATGGCTGTTTTACTTTCCTTATTTTGTATGTACAGCTTGCTCTGTGTCTCCCTGGTGCGAATCTGGTATGTAAGTGACTCAGACCCCTGAGCATGGGCCTCAGCTAGAAGGGCTGAGTAGACTAATGGACCTCAGACAGTGGAACCAGGTTGTGTTCCTGGTGCACAAAAAGACTTGCAGACAAATCCCCCATGGAGGGATACTCCCTTAACCTAGAGACAGGAGAAAACTCATAGTTTCTAGTTGAAATCACTTTTCAGATTTACATGACTCCACCTGGATGACATAGCCTTTCATGTTGAGTGGGGGAGGATGGGAGGGGGAGAGTGGTCAGGGTACATGTGAGGGGGGAGACAAGGTAAAAGTGAGTGACGGAGGTTGTAAGGGAGAGGGAACTGCGATTGACATGTAAAATAAAATAAATAAAAATAATAAAAAAGTAGTGAGTGGGTATTGAATGAGTGCTAAATGTGGCAGGAGTTGGTAGAGGAGAATTCATATGATCAAATTAAAATGTATGATATTGTCAAAGAGTTGATGAAAGTATTTGAAAATAGACAAGGCAGATTTGTCTATTTGATGATTTTAGTGGAAATACTTTTTTCCCTTCTTAGCATAAGATTGACTATGTTCCTATTATTTCTAGGTTCTTCAGTTATTTTTTTATCATAAATGGATTTTCAACTTTGTTAAAGAAGTTTTTTTGAATCTTTTGATATTGTCAGGTAATATCTATCCCTGAGTTTAATTTTGTGATGTTTTACATAGGAATAATCCACCATGTTTATCTGGAATGAAGTAATTTTATATGATGAAGAACTTTGTGTATGTCATTAAATTTGGTTTGCCATTATACTAAGAGTTTTTGTTTCTAACCTCAAAACCAAGAATGGCCAATATTTGTTTTTTTTTTTTTTTTTTTTTCATGGCAGACTTTCTCTGTGTAGATTCATTTTCATAGAACTCAATCTGTAGACAAGGTTTCCCTCAAAATCATAGAGATCCACATGTCTCTGCCTTATATGTGCTGGGATTAAAGATGTGCACTACCACATGCTGGCCAAATGTCCCTTTACTTGAAATATGTTCTTCCAACCCCTTACCCTAGGTAATGTTTATTCTTGGTGTGGAGATGTGTGTCTTTTTTTTTACACCAGAAGACTGGGATCTGTTCACTTCCATTCTATTAGTCATTGCCCTTGCATTGGTCAATTTAGACAAAAGTCTGGAGAGCTATCTATAAACAATGGTTTTGAGTGAATGTGTGTGTGTGTGTGTGTGTGTGTGTGTGTGTGTAAGAGAGAGAAAGAAAGAGAGAGAGAGAGAGAGAGAGAGAGAATTTATGTGTGTATATATGTGTGTTTTTCCTTCTTGTGGTTTTGTTGTGCCCAGACTCTGAACCCCCAACACTACAATGAGACCAGATGCAGTGCAAAAGCAAAGAGTCTACTTTTGAATTAACTTGGGATAACTGTCAGTCTGTCACAGTGTGTAGAGTAGGAGTGACCCTGTGCAGCAGTGGGGCGGGACATATATTGGAGTAGAGAACGTGGAATGTCTGGAGGTCTCCTAGTTGCATATCAACAGTCTCCGGATTGTTGCACTTTTGGGCTTTGGCACCCTGTTCTGAGTTGACTGGTCAGCCTCACCTGCAGAAGGATGCTACTCCTAGATGTCATCACTGGGCAGTTGCTATGCCCTGCATTCCACTATTATCAGCAAAGCACATCCAGAGCCTGCAGGCTATCTTCTGATTGGTTCATTGCCAGATGAAGAGTATCTACTGTTTACTTCCCAGAGGTTTGGGGAAATAGGGGTTAACTTCATGCATCTAAGTTAGCGGCCTACATCTTGCTGGAAATTTTCTGCAGCCAGTCATGGGAGTCAAGTAGGGGTCTGCATGAGGGTCTGGGACCTTCACTATTACCAATGTTAATTCATTTTTTCCTGTGACTTCTTGGGTATAGTTATCCTCTGTAAATTTGAATTAGCCTTCTAACAGTTTCTCTAATGTTTGATTTGTATATAGATGATGTTTTTATTTTATTTTATAATGGAATATGCCATTTTCTCCATCCCTGGTGTTTTAATATATTGTAAGGTCTAGTTTCTTTGACTCTTATATCTTATTATCCTATCATATTTTAAAAGCCAGAGATTCTCAATTCCATCTCTTGTATTCCCTCAGGGGTTTTTTCTCTGTATATCCTGTTCAGATTACTGTATTTTTTATTTTCAGTGCACCACTCAGCTTGTTATTTTTTATGAATGGATTCTGTTTACATTTTGAGGTATTGGATATTTTCCCCTGGTATCACCCACTTTTATTTTTGTGTGCTTATATTTATGCATATCCTCCAGATTGTTTGTTCAGAGTTTAGTTAAGCAATTTATATGTAGGCCATTATCATCTTCATATATTAGTATTTAACAGAACACAAAATGAGACACTGTATCCAAATTATAAATAAATAGATAAATAGGCAGGAATGAAATAACCAAAAAAAAAAAAAAAAAGAGGAATGATAAATGAACAAGAGAATCAACTATCAATTGATAACTCACCAAACAAATACCCTACAGTTTTCAGAATCTAATGATGGTTTTGTTCCAACATAAGGGTATTTAGAGAACGACAGCCCTCACCTTCTTATTTCTTTTCATTTAAAGGATAACATGTGCGTCCTACAATGCCCAGCACTATTTCATATGGTCTGAGGGCATGTAGGCGTGTGCACTTTGTATGTGGCTGATTTCTGCAGAAGCCAGGAGAGGGCACCAGATTCTTTCAAATTGGACTTACAGAGATGGTTCTATGACATTATGTGTTTAATGTGTATTGAACCCTTATCATCAATAAGAATAGCAGTTGCTTTTAGCTGCTGGGCCATCTCTGTAGCCAAGTTACTGGAAATCTCTTAATAAACCCTTTCCAAATACCTAGCATAGCTTTGTGTATCTGTCAGTATGTCCTGTGGTTCTTAGAATAAAGTAGGGTGGCAGGTCCCCAGTGAGACATTGCTTACTAATATATTTACTTTGCAGGAAGGAGATGCTCCTACTTTTTAACATTTTCAGAAAACAGTGTTTAAAGAGAGATCCCTATTAGAATTTTGTGATTATTATTTATAATTACGAAGTATTCATAACAACATTTGACATGGATGTCTTGAAACAATGAAGTCTGTGCTGATATATTTGGTAAATTAAATTTTTCACATGGGTGAAGGGTGCATGCCTATAAGCTCAGCACTCAGATAGTTGGCCCAGGAAGAAAAGAGATTGGGGCTATCTCAGCATACACAAAGAGTAAAGAAAATTAATGGTTTCCAAAACTTCTGACTCCAAATATGTGTTGTTGGTGCATGCATTTAATCCTAACAACCAGGAGGCAGAGGAAAGCATATCTTTGCGAGTTCAAGGCCAGCCTGATCTAAATACTTATTCTGGTGAAAACTAAAAACAAACAAATAAAAAAATATGATTCCCAGGTGTCTCTGGACGCCTCACAGATTGAGTACTCAGAATATATATATTGTTTTTCAAGAAATTTTAAAACTGTGTGTGTGTGTGTATGTGTGTGTTGGTTGTGGCAACGGTTAGAGACCATCCTATTAATGTGAGATCAAGCCTACCCTGATGCAACATATTTAGTTCAGAACATCAGGAAAGATAATAAAAGAAAGTCAGTAAATAAATGGATTCATCATTCTCTATTTGACCTTATAAAATATCAATACCAAATATGTCAGAGGTCAATGTGCAACATACACTTAAAATGTAGGATCCTGTTGTAGTATAGGCTTGAATTTTTAGGGAAAGACCTCAATGGAGGAAAATATTAACCACTCCAGAAATTCTGGCAGTAGTTGACAAATGATCTCTCATGAAAGTAAAGAGTTCATTGCCAGCAAATGAAGGAGTTACCTGAGAGTATTTTGTAAAGAAATTCTTAGCTTTTGACTCCTCAATTAGATGATTTAATATCTGGATTATTTGCAATTACATAAAATACGTAAATCACGAGAAAGAAGTCAACAAACTTACTAAAGGAACAAGAAAAACACAGTCCTCACAGATTTACTGTCAATCAGTTGAGGAGGCATCAGGGAAATACGTGGTGAACCTGCAGTAGCTGCAAACCAAGGCCAATGAGAAATAAGTGGGGAAGAGAGCTGAGGGAGTTTTCAGAAGGAAATGCTATACTTATACTCTGCTGGGAGGTATGGGATGGTTTGCAGCATGGTTGGATATAAGTATATGGATCCTCCAGAGCCAAAACCTATCCTAACACATGGTTCATGTACAGCTTGCCAAAGAGCTCAGTATATTTTTTAAACAGGTACTTGCCTATCATTGTTGATGGCATCACTGTGTGCAGAACATTAGTGAACCAAGCATTGTGTCCAAAAGCATTGTCACAGAAGAAGCTCAGTGATGTACTGAGAATGTGCAGTCTTTTCAGCCTTATATAAAAAGTAATTCTGTTGTTTGTAGTATGCAGATCCAAATGGGGCTCGATGAGGTGGCTAGGCAGATGAGGACACTTGTTCTTCTTGCAGTTCCCAGGATGGATACAGGGTATCTCATGTTGACTTTCAAAATCAGGGACTCAGTGAAATCTAGATTCCAGAGATCTGGTGCCCTCTTCTGTCTCCCTTGGGCACTCCACACAGGAAATCATGGGGATGACACACACACATAAATTAAATTAAAACATGAAATGGATGATTTCAAACTAGATACAACTTGAGATAAACATAGGAATCAACTTAAAACCATTTCAAAAAGATAGTCACCCATGGGTATGTTCACTTCACAATGAGTGCTTGACTGTGTACACCTGAAATCCTGTATTTCATGCATTTGCAGGAATTGCTTGGTCCCAGACTAGTAATGATTTAAGTGCTGGAGTGTGAGGTTCAGAGTCATAGGAATTGTGAAGCAAGCAGGAATTTGATCACTATATATTATAAACTCTGAGAATCATACCATGTTCAGTAACTAGTATAGTGTAAATAAAAGACAAGGAGAATAATTCTATCATCACTTCAGCATTTGGCTAATTGCTTTGATAATAAGTAATCATATGGCCATAATATGGATCAACTTCCATATCCATATCTTCTTCCAGAGAATGAAAATGTGCAGTTAGAGAGGTGTACTTGGCAGTTTTCTGTAGCTTATGTGAGGCCCACCTCTTCATGGCCTCCCTCTCTGACCTCTGCTCTGTTTTGGTGGGCTAGGGGGGAGTGGTCGTGGAATATCACTTTCCTTTATGGAATTGGTTGGCAGCTGAAATCTAGCCGCAGATATTGCATTTGAGTTTTGGGAGGTGATGGGGCCTTGTTTCTGGCAACAGAAACCAGCTCCTTTGGGAGTACAGTATGAGATGATGCTGGGCAAGGCCTATTGCAAAAATGGATGTGGTTGGTTATTTTAGGTGGTGTGGCACTGGTGGCAGTCAGAACAGCTGTCTTGTCAGATGCCATCAAAGTCATGCTGGCAAGAGCTGGTTGGAATAGTTTGAGTGTGGTAAACTTGGTTTACTGGGACTGTGGCCTCACAGAGTAAGCTTCAGTGGGCATGCTGGAAACCCGGGGTTGATGCTTTCGGGAAACCACTCTGGCTTGAGGTTTGTCCAGGTTTGGAAAGCCATAGGTACTTACTTGACCTTACCAGGAAGGGGCAGCTCATCCAGGGATGGAGATGGACAATCACTATGAGCACTGCTCTGTGCTGTGTAAACATTTCCCCAGGTTTGACCAGGCCCTCGGCCATCAAGTGTCTCATCCAGCAGTGATATGATGGCAGGCCCTGCCCTGTGATCTTTGTTCATGCTGAAGTTTATCAAAGCCTGGGAGGAGTAGATGCCCATTTTCTTCTCACTCCTTTTTTCCCATGGGTAAATGACATGCACTGCCTCCAGCATGCCAGGATGTGTTTGAGGCTTTTTAAAGCTGTCCTGGCTGGGCCCAGGGTCTCTTCCCAACTGGGGCAAAACCTGCGTTAATTATGAATATTTTTTAAAGTTTCTTTCTTCTGATCTTGTCTAGTGGTGAGAATGGGGTGATGAAGTCTCCAACTATTAGTGTCTGAGTTTATTTTTTGTGATCATTGAGTTTTGCACTATTTCATTTTCGAATGCAGGTACTTGAATTTGGAGCATAGATACATATTCACAACTGAGACTTTGTACTCATGGATTTATCCTGTGATGAATATGAAATGAAGGACCTTTTTGAAGAGACCAATACCATGTTTCCTTCTTGCTATTCACTTTGCTACTCAACTCCCCTGCCAGAGTGTAGTGGGAAATGTTGATATATTCATGGAAGTTAATTTAAGAAATCTCTGAATTAAGCTGGGTGTTGGTGGCACACTCGATTAATTCCAGCACTCCAGAGGAAAAGGCCGGCAGATCTTTGTGAGTTCAAGTCCAACCTGGTCTACAAAGCAAGTTCCCGGATAGGCTCCAAAGTACTACAGGGGAACCATGTCTAAAACATCAAACAAAATAAAAAAAATCTTAGCCTGACTCTAAAACTGTAAGCAAGCACCCAATCAAATCCTTCCTGGCAGAACAGATGTTTTGGTCTTGGTAGCTTTTACAAAAGGAAAACAGTAATTCAGACACTCACCAAGGATATCATTTGTTCATCGAAATATGTTAATGTTATCCTTTTGTGGTGATATCTTGTTTACACAAATAAAGTCTGTTTGGGAGTCAGATATAGATGCAAATGCTGATAGATCAGAGAGAAGGAGCAAGCCACAGCTCATTATTTCTCCTAAGCATCTCATTAGAGAACAAAAAGAATTTCCTGTTTTTCCCTGCTTATAACCTGTTTCTGCCTACCTACATCAGTTCCTGTCTTTCTGGGCAGTACTGCAGACCACTATGGTTAACTAGTGGCAAAGTCCATTCTCAGAACCTCAGAAAGACTTTATTTGTGTAAGAAAGATATCACCACATCAGTTAAAATGAGAAAATCCTGTGTCAATGATTAATGACTGTATTAATGTCCACTTGTAACAAACTTGTGACACTGTTCCTGAATTAAGTGTCTTAATAACAGAAACTGTCAAGTCTGGGTTGTATGCTTTCAGCTGCCCAGATTGCTGCCATGTAAGGATGCTCTAGTCTTCCTGCAGGTGTTCCCTCTGTCCCTTTAACACATGGCTTCTGGGATTGCCATTGGCTTTCACCAGCTTAATGACATCATCCTCCCTCAGCCAATCAGCACTAGATAGTGTTATGAGGTTACCGTGGAAATAACTGACCAAACGTTCTTCACTGCTGAGCATCTTTGATCGTGCCCAGACGTGGACTTTTTTACTGCAAAACCCAACAACCAGAGTACTCATCCCTTTATCCAGATCCTACACCTTTTAGAAACCAAGAACCTGATCTTTCATCCCTTAATCCATATCTACTCCTTTTCTTTATTGTTCCTGACTTGAAGATGTCAGGTAGGAAAAAAAAATAGTTTCATTTTTTTTAATGGACAACTGCGTAAACTGGGAAGCATCAAACAATGTGGGATTAAGGGGAAAATGGTGAACATCAGGATGATGGTGTTAAAAGTAGTCTTGGATATGACATTTCATGGGGGTGAATTGGACAGAGAATTTCTCCATCCTGTCATTAATGTGCCTTTACTTTCCTTGGTGAGATAGCAGGCTGGAAGGGCTCTCTGAGGTATTGTGTCTTAAGAGTATGAAAGAAGGAAACCAGACTATTCCTGGGACTGTTTCAGCTGAAGCACAGAGAGCTGGGTATGTAGACAGGTCAAGTAAGGTCAATGATTCCTCCCTGCACTAATTTTGTCTCATGAGAATTACCATGTTAATACTGTGGAACAGTGTAGTTAGGATATCAGTGGAAATGTCTGCAATATCTTCCACACCTCCATGAGCAGGGTTGCCTGGCCACCCAGGCTGGATAGGCAGCTATGTCTTACTCATGGACCAGAAGGCTAGTTTCTCGGACCTGGGCTATTACAGTTAGGCCTATTACTTGATGGGAGTGATGGGTCTGTGTTTCATGTCTAGAACACAAAAGCAATAGTGTTTCCTGTTGTGACTCTCAAAACAAACTCTTGAAGAGTAATGTCAGTTCCAGGACTGTTTTTTTTTTTTTTTTTTTTTTTTTTGGTGTGTTCCCTGAGCACTTGGGAGCTGAGGTACCTGTGCCACCACTAGCAAAGCTCTGTCCAATTTTAAAGGAAATTTTCTTCATGTTAAAATTCTTTTAAATTTCTCAAATGATAATATTTTTATTGATGATGTTGGAAATGATTTTGTAAACCATCCAGTCACACTAACTTACTTCTCCTCCCATGTTTTCCCTCCAAAATTTTTGACCATTCCAAAGTACAATTGAAAAACTCTATAGTAAGTCTATGTTTTCTTGACCATATCTTCCCTGGAGCATGGTCCAAGTCTCACTGGCCCACCTCTTAAATATAACTGAGCCCTCCTCCACCGCCAGTATTCCTGCTTTCTGCCTGAGCAATCAAGTGTATAGAGTAACACTTCAGCATCTTTATCACAACTTAATGACTCTCCTCAGTGCCTTTTGGTCTAGACTGTTTCTTTTTAATGTGAGGGAAGGTACAAATCTCCTGTAATCATTTCTCATTCTTAATTATGAGTCTGTAATCATAGATACCACTGCAAAGGAAGCTTCCTAGGCCATAACAGCAATGACACCACAGATCATTGGCTTCTACTTGGCTTCAGGGGGCAGCATAGATTATAGGGACAAACCTGGCATGGAGCTACAGCACAGTCTATGGAGTTCTTTTGAGGAGGCTCAATTCAGATAAAGAACCACTCTCCATCTCCATTAGTGTGAGCTTCTGCAGCTCTGATTCACTTCTTCTTGGCCTGTTCATGGAGCTGTGTTCTTGCCATCAGCCAGCATTAACTTCTTATTTTCAATCTCATGAGAATGCTTTTAAAAGGCATCTTCCCACAGGACCTGATATTTTAATTCTTTCAGAGTTCTTTTGTTCTCTCAATATCCTCTGCTCTCTCATCTCCCCTCTGTGCCTCCCTGGGTCTCTAAGCCTCCTGGAGCTGCTCTGTGGTTGTGCAGATGCCTGCAGCCACTGCCATCTCAAATTGATGTCTATTGTAAATTCTTGAAGAACATTTTGATGTAATCCCTGTTTTTTCAATTGAAATTGAAGTTATGTCATATCTACAACCTCATCAGCTGTATAATAGGATTAAAAGCCTTCACCCCTATGACCATAGTGGTCATTAAGTTAGCAATGCATATATGAACAAAAACTAACATTAATTACTGGAGAAGAAGAGGTTTTGTTTTCAAAAGTTCTTTTATTCTTGCTTACAGGCAAATTTTTAAAATCCTGTCTCAGACACCAACAGAGCTCACCGGGACTTTTCACTCCCATGGCCCCTAATAGGGTAAGTCTCATTCCTTTTGAAAACAATGTTCTTTGACATGCAATCATATATAGAAATTTAAAGAAATGGAATCATTTTTTAAATTAGTTGTTATTTAACTTAAAATCTATGTTATTATACATATGAATGCCAGGTGCCTCTTCCTCCCTTCTATCCATTCCCCTACCTCCCCCTTTAGTAGCATAGTAAGGAGATCCAAAACTGGGTAGGTCACTAAATTTATTGAGCTGTATGACTGCATGTGGTATTTAATTTACTCTAATTCCTTTAGTAAGAGCTTTATCACACACTTACACATACACACACAAACACACACACTACACACACACACACACACACACTGTTTATGTGTGAATGTCAGACAGTAGACTGACAGAATGTCAGGATATTAGGAGGTGGCTTCTGATGTTCCTCTCTCTTGCCTTTTCTGTTGTAGAACAAGAGCACCATGGAAAAATACCAAGACATAGCTCTTCTGCCAAAAGAGCGGTTCAGATTTTTAATTTCCATAGGAATGAATGTGGAAGTCAGCGACAAAGTACCCATGGAAATGTATATAAAAATGAGTGATGACCTCCTAGAGATGGCGGCAGATCTACACACGAAAGAACTTAAGGAGGAAGCATTTGTGTTATACCACAAATTTTTAACGTGAGAGCCTGCACTTTCCATCTCCTTTCCTGTGACAAATCCCTCACTAATCCTGTCTTCATCTTCATGCTTCTCCCCTCTGCTGGCTTTGAGAACTTGAGAAAGACATCTTTCAGTCAAATTTATGGCAGTTCACACAAATGTTTTTCCTTGCTATTCAAAGACACAAGAACCACAATAAGGGAAATCATGATAGTTCATGAGCATGTTTCCACATGGCCCTCATTTTAGATGAAAATTGGCAGTTTATGTGGTTGTGTCGGCATTGGTGAGTGTGTCAACTGCTCTATCTCTGGCCAGGCATCCAGTCACAGACTTATTCCTATGTATGGCAGAGCCCAGATTGCTCTTCTCTTAATCCTGTAGCATATTGTTTGGTTGAGAAAGATGTTAGCATATCCAGTAGCTAGGGGGACCAAAGGACTGTGTACTCCCTGGGGTCAAAGGGGCTTAGCATACTTTCTGTGTTGTTCACCATCCTTGGGTAGGCAGAATCAATGCAGGATGGCAGAGCTGTCACCAGATATTTACATGTATCCTAAGTGACATGAATGCTCTGTGTTTGAGGAAGGGAAAGATGGCAAAGGTCTCACCAGTCCTGCCTAGCCCTGTGTTTGGTGAAAGAGAACCTGAGGACATGAATGCAGGTGACTGTAAGGAGCCCAGGCTCTAGGGAAGAGCTCTGTGGGCCTGAATCTATTGATCTTCAGAAGACTGTTTGTGCTGAGTAGGCATATCTTCATCATGTTCCACAGAGGAAAAGAAAGGTCAGACTTAGACATGAACACAGATACCACATTTTATAATTCTCAGATTGTGCAACTTGTAGAACAAGACTTCTTTTTGTTTTCCACTTTTGGTATTCTGAAACGTGAATGTAATCTCTTGAGATTACAGGAAATATCATTCTCATTTCCTCAACCTTCCTAAGAGAAATAACTTTGTTACTAGAGTGCTTATGTGTTCACTGCCCCCCCCCCCAAATATCAGTTTGTCACAGTCAGTTTTCAATCCCACCCTGCACTCAAGAAACTTTCTTGGTTCCTGGACTGACAGGAGTGTTGAAGCAGGCTGGCAGTCTTTGAGGGTGCCTCCTCTCAATAGGATCCACTGCACAGCTCCTTGCAGCTCTGTGTTCTCCCAGTGTTTCCTGTCATTACCTAATGCTCCCTGGGGGAGGTTGTGCCCTGCTCAGAAACAATACTCTGTGCTTCTCTATGAGCACACACCCTTCTCCTTTTGTAGTGGAATGATGAGACCCCACTCTGTTTTTTTCTTTTGAAGTTCAGGAGGAGGATGGTCTGTTTCTTGATATTCTGTGAGTTCATTAACTCTCCCTGCTGTCTCCTGAGCGCTGGGATGACAAGCACACACAATATCAGCTTAGCTCTACTTCTTGATAGCAGATATTTGAGGAATGAACTAGTCGATAGAAGAATTAGGATCTTTATTTTTCCAGGCACTGGGATGGATATGGATGTAACATGTCAGGGTGAAACTCTTCTCACTCCAGCAACTTCTGAAACCATGCCTAGAGAGACCAAATTTTTTCAGGGTCTCATTTAGAAATTTGGACCTTTTCTGCTCACATATTCATTCTGCTTTATTGCTTTAGACTCTTCGTGGAGAAACTGAGAAATTTCCCAGAATACTGGAACTCCCTTTCCAAGGGAACACGATCCAAAATCAACAAGGTGGGTCTTCTTTGTGTATGTGGTAGACCTAAATCTCCAGAGTCACAGGGAGCTACTTAGCGAAAAGTCACAGATCCTGTCCCTGGGTAAACAGGACATCTCTCTGCATCACAATACAGAAGAAAGGGATGGTAGCATATTGGGGTCAAGTCATAAATAAGATTCTGACATCTCATGGAACTAGATTGTATCCCCAGTGCAGGAAGGGACTTTTAGAGCCTATTCTCCATGGAATGATACTTCTTTAACATGGAGACACGGGGTGGTGGGGAGCCTAAACCCTATCACAATTGATTTAACAGTCTTTGATGATTCCTCATGGAAGGCCTCACCCTCTCTGGGGAGTGGAAGGGGGATGGGATGGGTAGGGGTCTGTGTGGGGAATGGGATGATAGGAGTGAGATGGAACTGGAATAGATATATAAAATAAGAAAAAAATATTAAATTTAAAAAAAAGTTTCATAAGTCCCTTCACATTTGTTTTCTTCCCCCTTTGCTGACATTAGATCAGGTCTAATTCTCCCTTTCTGTTTTGTGTTGCAGACAATACATAGGGTCTTTGACATAGTTGAGGCCCTGAAGAGACAACTCCTGAAGCAATATAGCGAGGGAGTATTCAGAATACCTGGCAGATAAGGTCAGTGTGTGAGCATGAAGACAGGATGTCTTTGTATCACTTAATCAGCCTGTGACCTGGGACTGTGTTTTACTGTCAGCGGAGGTTGTGATCCAAGGAATAGGGTCTACACACACTTGCAAACATATGCACTCATACCTATAGAGGACAACACACACATGCACGTACCCATGTACCTATTTACACACCCATATATTCATGCATATTCATTGTCACAGATACATACACCCCAAGTGTATTATGGTTCTGAGAACATGGAGGCCAAATTGTCCCTTAAGAAAGCCTTACAGTAACTGAGTAAAGGGGTGTTGGTTGTTTTTCATAGTACCAGGGTGATGGAGGGGAGCATAGATGCTGTGGTGATTTGTCATACCTGAACACAACTTCCTTTGTTCATCTCTTTATTGGCAGGTCTTTTTGTTCTGACTTTTGAAATATTAGACTAATCCCATTTTTCTTCCTATAGAAAAAAAGAGAAGAAGAAGAGGCTGAAAATAAGGCCTTTTGGCATGAAGTAAGAGATACCATCAAACACTCTGCACACTTTTCCAAATGGAGTGCTCTTGTAGACAGGCTGGTGGATGGAGTCGAGAAAGACTGGAGCGGGGAGGTGGTTCCCAGCCTGGCATTGGCACTCAAAAGTGCTAAAGTGTCCTCTGAAGAAAGCACTATTATTACAATGTCAGTGCCATGCAGTCCACAAGAATCCATGAAAGATATCACAAGGGGCCCATCATCAGACACACAGGGTGGAGAGTTGAAGATGGTGGAAAGCCCAGGTAAGTCACCACATGTTCATGACTTTAAAGACTTATGTTTAAATGGAGCCTATTGCACCCGGATCAGCCACACACATTTGCGAGTGCACCTCACCAGTCTAGTAACGCTGCACTTTTTAAGAGGTGTCTGAAGTTGGGAGCACTGAGCAGCACAGAGAAAGCATCATGCCCCTTGCAATGTTCCTAGTCTTTGTCTTGCCTGGATCCTCTTTGCTGTGGTAAAAGAACCTCGAGTGACCAGTGTTGTCTCTTTCCTTCCAGCCACTCTGACTTCCTGTAAAAGAAGCCTTTAACTTAGTTTAAGCCAGATCAGTTTCTTCCAATCAGATCCCCACCTCTTCAGAGCTCTGTAGAGAATAGAGGAAGCACTTTTAATAAATACTGATATTGCTCATCGTGAGGACTGTGCTGTGCATTAGTATTCCTAAAAGACAATTGTGTTGCATGAAATTACATTTTCAGCATTAGGTAGACCTCTGTAGGAAATCTTCAAATATATCATGAAGGTAATGACACTGATTGAAGTGCTAGCTGTGACAGCCTCAGAACCTGGGGAGGAATCTCCAGAAAGCACCTGACAATTGGGTATGGGTGGCCAACTGTATATTCAAAGTTGTCTTCAGGTGACATGGGACAGAGAAACAGAGAAGACCTTGTTTCTCACAGCACAGCTAGCTGGGAAGACACAGACCACAGATAGATTCTGATGGACTAACAGTGCCAGGGAAGGCCTGAACCACAGTCAGTCTGCTTGCATCTACAGATGTGCTCAAATATCTGCGAATCATTACCCACATATGAACATGCACATTTTGAAAAATGCACAGATATCATTGACATGTGCAAACACATGGTTCACATAAGACTGAATTCAAAGGGGAAATCATGAATACTGAAGTAAAAAAAAGTTCTCAAACATGTCACCTAATTACTTTATTACTTTTATTTTTTATTTGTATTATTGGCTTTCCAGCCTAAATAGGCCTCAGTTGAAATCCTGGACTCTCACCGAGGAAATGCTTAAAATCCAAATATGCCACTATTGGACTGGATTTTTACAAGTTTCTAAATTATTGGTTGCTTCTTGTCTGGGCTGGCATGAGTCAAATCTCTACTTGAATGCCAACCTCAAGCAAATTACATTTCCCTTTTTAAGTATGAATTGGTGAGAGTCAGACTTTCCCAGCTGTGGGCCTGTGTATTCAATAACCCACATATTTACAGATGAGAATAGAGGGTCAGTCTTACAGATCCTTAAGCCTGTGCATGTAGCAGTCTACACATCTGCATAATATAACATGGGAGCAGAAGTAAGCTATGCTGTTCCTTTTGGAATGTAGAAACAACCAGGAAAGAATGAGTGGTCTCAGCTGAGTTGCGAAACCTGTCCCAGACACTTTGCTGAGTTTAGTGCACCATCTTCACTCAAACTTAGAGTCTAGAATGCAACATTTCTTGGTTGTGTGTGCACATGATGTTCTAGGTTCTCAAAGGTCTCCCCCATCGCTACAAGATGCCCTATTTGGGACTGTCAATGGTGCTATGACCTTGAGAAAGACTGTGTATGTTTCCATGTAATTTCAAACTCTTAAAATTTGACTGTGTTTCTGGTCAACACGACATAACATGCCCTCTAAAAGCTTTAGACTCAGTCTCAAGTCAAATGAGGACTCAGGGAAATGTACCTCCAGACCTGAGAGTGCAGAGGCCACCAGACCTGAAGAGCTGAACCATGGACAAAGAAGACATGTCTGTTTGAGGAGAGTCGTGTTGGAAGTGTACCATTTTTTCTGAGTGTTTGTCCTATTGAGCTTCCAAAGGGGTACATGTTACCCTCGTGAGTTTAGAGGGGACTTTGACCACGGAGTCTGTGAACCCACAAAAAACCTTATTACAGGCAACTCTCAGTCACACCTAGAAATAGGTTCGTCCATCCACTCTAGCCAACATTGAATTCCATGCTCACATTGAACTCTAGCCAGAGCTTTGAGAAGAAACTCCTTGCCTGCTTTGTTCTTCTATTATATGTAGAGGGCTCCTGGAGAGATACCCCAATATCTTTGTGATTTTCCTCCAGGCCACCATGCTGAGCTCTGCTCAGAGACACCAGGTCCTGTAACCTCAGACTTGTCTCTCTTTTCCATTGCAGTTCAGAACTCCAAAGGCCTCCGAACTGTGGTCATTCCAAAGGACCTTTGTGATAAGTTTCTGCGTTGTGCACGGAAGAACACCAGGAAAGGCATAGAGACATGCGGTGTATTATGTGGTACCATGGTAAATATATGAACCCTCCTTCCTGATCTGAGGCTGTTTCTTTTTCCCCTTTGGCTGCCCATGACTCCCAGAGAATATATCTTGGGGCTGTATCCATACATATCCCTCAACAGAAGGAACCATGTGTGAAATGACATTAGCTAACTTGAATTTTATGACTTTGTATTAGGTTGCTTTTCAGAGGTCCTTGACTTGAACATTTTCATTCAGTGGCATAGTTAGAAATTTTCATTCTACTTAGGGCTGGTGCCTGTAATCCCAGTCACTGGCAAACTGAGATGGAGGCCACCTAAAAGTTCAACTCGGCTCACAAACAGAATGAGACACTGAAGTAAAAGCAGCTTGACTTGGAGACAGGAATGTGAGAATGAGGAGTGGAGACAGCACCTTGGCTAATTATAAAAGGGAACACTCAAAACTTTCTGTGGCCTGGTGATTGCCTACTCTGTGGTAATGCATAGAATAGAAATTAAACACCTCAGGACCTGTGAGCAGACTTAATGCCAGCTGCAGACAAATCCCTTGATCGAGGTTGTGCTATGGGAGACATCTCATGCTCACCTTATCATCTCTGCATTTATATGGAATCCCAGCTAAGTATAGGAGCAGTCAAGTTGGGGAATCATTTGGGTGAGGGAGAATGATGAGGGTCATCCACTGGGGTGAGGGCTTCACTTATTTATGGGAAGTGGGATTGGCAGTAATTGTAACTAGTTGTTTCCTTGTGGCAGGTCAAAGAAGAATACCATGTGACCCATGTAATTATTCCTGTGCAGACAGCAGGCCCTGATTATTGTTATGCCCAGAAGGAGGAAGAAATATTTTTCAAGCAAGAGGAACTGGGCCTTCTGACCTTAGGTTGGATCCATGTAAGCAAATTGATCTCTCTGATGGCGAGCTGCTCTTCCAAGTGCACAGCCCAGATCTGTGTTTTCATAGCCAACACATTGCAGTTCTTCAGTCTCTTTGCACATACACTTACAAGTGTTCTAGTGTTTAGTCAAAGGCACATTCCTTTGTGAATTTCAGCTTTACTAATTTACATCTTAATCAGTGTAGTTTTTCAATGTTCCACATCCTTGTGAGTGGGTTGTGCATTTTTGCCTCCCTAGGAGGTAGGAAAACATGGTGTAGGCACCATCTACCTAAGAGCTACATGGAAGTACTTCACTGAGTCAAGAGAGATCACTCTCATGATTTGATTTTGCCTTTATGAAGACGTACTTGTTTTGTGTACAACCAAAGAGCTTCTTCATGCAATGTTGAATCCACATTTGCTTATTTATATACAATGTCAGATGGAATTATGTTCTGTGAAGCTCCAGGAAGGCAGGAGATAATCCCCTGGAGGCTTCTGTTTGTAGAGATTCAGAATACCTGATAATGGTGAGTGTGACAGCAGGAGAAGTGACTTTCTGACAGCTAACAAGACCTAATGGGGACTGTTTGAACACAGTGGGGGATTCTAGATGAAAAGGCTTCAGGAGAACTGCTCAGGTGGTTCCCAGAAGTCACAGAGGCGGGACAGTAAGAGAGAGAATTCAGAATGTGACCCAGGGGCCATCTCCATCTGCAAGGGCATTCAGTTCTCATGCTGGAGAAGGAGTTCATTGAGGAGTTTGGCCTTTGAGCTTTAAGCAGATCATGGTACCAGAGATGGCAAGGTTTAACTAATCCACAGATAACTGAGTATACCGTCAGAATACTGGAATCCTATCATTCTGGAGGTAAGACTTCTGGATGATGACTTTGGCACCAAAATGTAATAAACATAAAGAAAGAGGCTTGAAAAAAAAATGTGCTGAATTCATGTCTATGGGGGAGTCTCACAGGACTGTCATGTTGTGTCATCATCTAGTAGATCTTAGAGGATAGAAGAGTCATGAGTCCACTCTATGCAGAACTGGTTAAGAGAGTCTTCAAATGTACATGAAGGGGGAATTGGCAAGATCAAGTTTTTTATTTTGTTGATTTTACCAGTTTTTACTTCCTTTCCTTTTACAAATGTATATTTTAAAATATAGCTAACTTGTAAGTATGCATCTTTGTGAATAATACACTTAGAGAAGGAAACAGGAACCATCCAAGAGCCGGGTCCAGCTTTACAACTTCCTTCCTGTGAGATTGATCAACTTCTTCTTCTAATCATCTCTCTCCCTCATTTCATTAGAATTCATATACTAAGTTTGCCTTCCTTCATGATATCAGTATTTCAGTACTGCTTGTGTCTTGAAATGTAGAGGTTAGATATTTGGTTTTTACATCTGGCTTGCTTGTCTTAACATCTGCAATGATCACCCCTTTGTGGCATGCAGTTGCCTGAGGTGTGCTTGAACCTGGTTGGCAATGGAGGAAGGGAGGGAAGCGGCATAAGTTAATGCAACATTACTAGGTACAGTACCCCAAAATAAGACCATATGTGGCTTCTCTTCACATAGGAAGATATCCCACAGCTCTTTATGGCAGGATGGAAGGCAGGGAACTGAAGATCCACAGAGATTCTTGAACTGAAGTTTTAAATAATTTGCGAACTCTTGGTTAAGATAGAATAGAATGTACTGATGACAGCAGGGAAGGAGATGTAGATTAGAAGCTGAAGCACAAACCTTGGAATGGTTACTCTTAAGGCATCAGGTATAATGAGGCATGGATGAATACAAGTGTAGGTCTAGTGAGGGAACAGCTAAGAGTAACTGTTTAAAGCTCAGCTTCATTTAACCTTGTAGATGAGGTGGCCAAAAGATATCATTTCCTCGTCCTCTCCACCTAGCAGACTAGAGCTGTTTCCAGCTTGATTTCAGGTGTCATTGTGGGAGGCAGTGGTTGAAACTCCTTGGGACGTGCTGTGTTGGGTATGTCATGGGGCTTACTGGGATTTCTTGAATTCTTTTGTCTCCATAGACCCATCCAACCCAGACAGCCTTTTTGTCGAGTGTGGATGCACACACACATTTTTGTTATCAGAAGATGCTGCCAGAATCAATTGCAGTGGTGTGCGCACCCAAATATAAACAGTGAGTATGTAGAATTTTAGCCTGGGCAGTACAAGAACAAAATCCTCTATGGTTCAGAACACTGCAAAAACATAGTAATATCCAGAGGGTCTTAACCGAGTGCTATAGAAGCCGCCATTTAAGGTGCACATTCTATCTAACAGCAGCTGCTGTTAACAGATGTGCTGACACCACTGTTGGTTTTCTAAGACAAAGCACCAAGAAGTGACCTCAAGAGTCAGAGGTTGAAGATATTCCACACCAAAATCTGCCAAAGACGGTCATTGTCAATGCCACATTAGTCTGCATTCCTCAGCAGAGCTAGTGTTGGGAAAGCAGTGTATCATCCTGCAAAGTATTTTTGTACTCTGGATAATGTCTCACAGGAATTAGTGGTCTCAGGTATAAGCACAATCCTACTTATTGCTCAGAATGATTGCCCTGAACAGACCTTTTTTTTTTTTTTTTTTGGCTTGATTCTTCTTTGTGCTTAATTCTACTGTTGAGTATTTTATTTCTTTAAGTCAAACTACAAGAAAAGGACCATGAGAGATTAAAGTCACAGAGAGAGATACACATAATGAGTAGAAAAAGGAGAGGAATGAGAAGGAGAGTAAAGAGAGGAAGAGAAGGGAGGGAGGGCAATTAGGACTATGACAAAGAAGACAAGATCTAACAGAACTTCAATGATAGTGTTGACTAGGAATAGAAGGAAGACATACACATCATCTGTGCGGGAGGAAGAATTGTGCAGATCACAGCAGAGACAGAAGGAGAGCAGGGGAACAAGTGTAGGTGTGAAAGAGAAAGAAGAGAGGACACAGATAGGAGAGGAGAGAGAGGGAGGAAAGAAAGGGGAAGGGGAGAGAAGAAGAGAGAAAGAGGGAGAGGAGAGAGAGACGAATGAGTGTTGTGGGGATTTCTGTTTGACTGTGAGTCTGCCTTTCTCTTTTCAGAACAGGAATTTTCACACTGACAACTTTTGGATTAAAAGAAATATCAAGCTGCCCCAGGAGGGGATTCCATCCCCATAATCAGGACTCAGCTCTTTTCTGTGTATGTATCTGTGTACAGGATAAGAAACATAATAACATTGTGATAATACCAAACCCTGTCCCATAAAATTTATAAGAGCCAGGGATGCAACCACAGAGATTCAAGGAAGCTTGAAATCCTGGAATCAGAATGCTAAGTCTAAGAGGTAGAACACTCTGTGTGTGATTATATGTATCATAATTAATATCTATATGCATCTGTATAGACTTTTCATCACACTCTGATCCTGACAGAAAATAAGATTTGTACACATTTCAGCTCTACTTTTTAAAAGATATATACACTTTTATATTTCATTATATTTATTCCTGTACTTTCATTGTGTAGCCTTTAAAAACAGACCCTGTTTTTATTTTAATTCGTTTTCTCTGTGAATTTGCACATGGGAGTTTAGAGCCTGTGTGGTAGAAGATGTTTGCAGATGCCCTAGATATGGAGCAAGGCAGTAAGCACTTCCTGCTTCCCTGCAAGAATAGTGGGTGTTGTTAAATCCAGCACTATTCTCCAAGCTCCACTTTGTAACTCATAGTTCAAACCTGGGTGATAAGTTTTTTTGTAGCCAAAAACTTTCTACCAGAACTGTTCAAAATTACCTAGCTCCATTTTGGAGTACACTAATGTTGTTTTTGGGATACTAAAAGATATTGCTGATTTAAAAAATGAATTATCTAGAACATGAGTTCCCAAGTTGCCAATTGTAATGACCCCTTTCATGGCGAAACACACCCATAACATAAGCTCTTGGGCAGCTGCAGTAGGAGATCATCAATTTGAGGCCAGTTGATGTTACATAATAAGACTTTCAGACTGATGATTACCTATCATGTTGTAGACCCAGAGTGACCATCCCCTCAGTGTCATTAAGGTCACCAATACAATCTGATTGATGTAATGACTCCCCTCGAGGTGAATTGGGTCTCCTTTGCCATCTGATGGACATTATGACTCCAATGGAGCACTGAATGTACGCATCTCTAACAACAACCACAACAACAAAACAACAACAACAACAACAAAATCTATTTGCTATGTGACTCTGGAAAATAGGTGGCAAAGATCCTGAGATACATGGGGATGTACTCACTCTATTCATGAGGCATGAGGTGAATTAGGTGGGAATGTTGGGGGCCAGAACTTTTGACATTACTTCTAAGGACATCAAGATTTCACCTCTTGGCTGAGAACTGTCTGGCTGCAATGAACTTCTTCAATCAAAGGCTTACTGCTCAGGATGTGGCTCAGTTGTGAGAGTGTTCTAATTTTAAGCATTCGGATCTGAACTCGTTTCCCAGCACTGATGAAAACAGCTGTGCTTATGATTGCCTATAATCCAGCACTGGGGAGCTCGAAGCAGTAGAATATTGTCAGGATCTCCCCGGCTTACCTAGGCTATGTGTGCTAGCCTATGTCACACAAGGATCTCTTTTGGTATAAATAAAATGTACAACTTGTTTCAAAACTGATTTCCAATCCCTAACAATATTTCCCTTTTTCCAATTGCAGGACTGCAGTCATGTCACCATCCAAAACAGCAGGGTGACAATCACGGATTTGCGATGAGTAAATCCCACTGACCCACCTCAGTGGGAGCCTGTGTGTGTGTGTGTGTGTGTGTGTGTTTGTGTGTATGAGTATGTGTTTAGTGCATTTGTGTGTGTGTGTGTGTGTGTGTGTGTGTATTTTGTGTATATGTGACTGAATGTGTGGTGGTGTGTATCTGTGTATGTATATTAACCTTTGTCATGTATGTTACATCAGTGTTAAGGATGTCAATGGTATGGTAGGTATTTATGGCACACTGTGTTCATTCACAGAGCCCAGATGAACTTAGTTTTACATTTCTGTTTTAGCAATTAGGAAAAGCTTCGATAAAACACAGAAGATTGTCTCACATGAAGTCAAGCCCTCTTGCGGACAAACCCTGAGTCTAGATGTGAGATCATAGAAATTTATTTCATTTCAAGGTGAGGTGGCTATATTTCTGACTCGTCAGTAATATCTTTCTTTAATAATGCACAAAATGACAAATGCGATACAGCAATATGGACAAAGCCATCAGCTCAATCATGAGCATTGCAAAGGAAACGTAATCTACAATGTGTTTTAATTTATGACATTTGATATATTCATGGCTGCATTTTGAGGTGAAAGATCATAGCTCTTTCGAATAAGGAGAGAAAAATTGATCAAAGATTGCATTCTACTAGAATTACAATTCTAAATTGTGAATGTAATTTTCTGTTTTTGTTTCAGCGTCTTGTATTTATAATGAGACCCGATGCTAGAAACCCTTTGACTAACAACATTCCCTGACTAAAACAGACTGTATGTAATATTTAACATAAAAGAGGTATGTGTATAAATTGAGAACGAAAAGTACAAAATGCAAGTTTTTAAAAATCATTTGATATTAGGAATCATTTTTAGATTATATATACTGTAAAAATGAATAAGACAAGGTTTACATATTTTATGTCAACAAAGTATAATAGTACATCTAAGAACATAATGGGATTTCAAATTTAATAAAGATTGCTTTTATTGCATTTTAGAACCACAATGTTAGAAAGGATTTGAACATGACTGGTGGCCCCTCTTTTCCGAGTACCACAGGGAAACCTTTTCAAGATGACAAGCTTCCTGGTAAACATTTTATTCTTACATCCATCCTTACCTTCAAATGTCCCTCATAGCGAAGCAAAATTTATTCCCATTACCTGGATATACAATCTTCTGAACCAATTTTGATTTTCTGTGCAAATATTCAGCCATACATCATTTCTCTACATGAAATCTTATAGTAAATCTATAGTTATGTTATTCATATTTAGTAATTATACCCTCAGATGACATCTTAATAGTTTTCATTTGAATTAGTCATATGGTCTATGAAAAATTTAGTGAATTCTGTTTTCTTTTTATATTTATATATTAGAAAGAGCTTTCTAAATCCACAGCTGTCATATACCAGTAGTCTTCCCATCCATCGTATTTACAAATTGTTCTATTTGTCTGGCTTGCATTATGCATATAAAACTGTTTACATTTTATTTTCCTTCCATTTGAATTGAAATTATCCTATTATTGGGGAATGATATAACAATTAAGGTTCCATAACTTACTGAGTTTAAGGTATATTTCTTCTTCCAAAACAATTCGTATCATTGAAGATCATTCAATTAGCATTAGTAAATTATTAAATTACTAAGGGAATAACAGTACTTAGTGAATGTACAATTTCTTCTATTGAGAAGATAATTGTCAAGATAATTTGGTCCAACTCTAAACTGTTGCTTGTTTGAATTTTTATGCATGTGTAGGTGGGAAAGACTGATTGCATATCCAGTACCGAGGAGACCAGGTAATGGAGAAAGCAAAAGTGTTAGTTGTTGATAATGGCAGTTGACAGAGCTTGTAATTTACTAAGTGGTATTTGTAGATGTCAGACAATATAAATTAGGAGGAACAAATTAATTACAAATTAACTAATAGGCATAAGTGAAGAAAGATACTTTCACGATTGCTGTGCAACTGAGCTCACGCTCAGAATTAGTCACTACAAGTTCAACAAATTTAGTTATCCTCTGTGCAGCTGTGTCTTCATATGTAAGGATGGAATAACATCTGGGTGAGTAGGTGTTATAGCAGAAGATAATATATCATATACTTTACTATAGTCAGTCTTTAATATTTGCAAGGCACATATCTTCATACATTTCTGTCTTCTGTGCTCATTGTTTCACGGTTCTGCACTTATGTGTAGACAAAAACATTATAGCACTCCTTGTGAGATACTGTGAGCAGAAAGCAGATGTCCTCTGGACTGAGCAATGGATGTGGGACACATGATGAACTTCAGACTGTGTCTCCATGAGATCTGTGCATGCTCATTCTCTCTGCAAACTGGAGCACTCTCAACTTTACATTAGTTCAAGTAATGTTCTGATAATCTACTTTTCCAAATTTGTACTGCATAAGTAATAATACTCACCCAATTTGTAGTATAATAAGCATTCAACTCATGAACCAATCACTTTTATGCTACAAGGATGATGTTTGTCTTATTTAATTCTTTACAGAATAAGATTTGTAGGATGAGTGCCAATTGAATATGACTTTCTCTAGAAGCTGGCATTGTGGGCCCACAGATCAGTACACATAAAATACATCATTCTGGAAAGTTTCTTACTTAGGCCACGTACCTATATCTCAAGTGCTTATTAGGACAGATTGCATAGTTCAATCTTGAATTCATGTTTTCCTTCTCTCATTTGTAACCATGTGAACCTCCTATACATAATTTATTTTCATAAAAAATAATAATTATCAAGAGTGACTTCTATGGTAATTTGAAGCTTCTGGATTCTTTATCAGTCAAAATATGCTAATTCACTTCACCTCTGAATATATAGGTATCATTTTAGAAATGTAAGTTTTGGGACTTGCATTATTTGTTGATGTTTTCCCTGATGGTATTTTAGCTTTGCCAAATTATGTTTCTAATATATTTCCTTGGAATCTTATTTGTATCGTATTTTGTAAATAGGTCATTCACTGTGATCTTCTCAGCCTATATCATACTGTGCATCGTGTAGGATAAAAGTCATAGAGGTTCATGTGACTCAGTGGGAGGAGTGAGGAGTACTTACCCAATATTTGTAAGAATCTATATTTAGTAGAAAATTTGTTCAGAAAAAATGTCAAATTATTAGAAATACCTGTGGTGTTCTTGTCTGTAGAAAGATTTTTAATGGTTTAGGTGATTTATAGTCTAACCATGAAAGCCAGATTTGCATCAGAATTCTGATGTGTTTATTTCCCCCTCTTGATTTATGTGGGATTACAAATATCTATGATTATGCCACCAGTAAATTTTTCATAACTATTTTTGTTTCCACAGAAAATGAAAAGATGTGGATTCCTTCCAGACTAATGTGGTTTGATCACGCCAGACCGTCTGAAACAGAGTACAAGCTGATCCTACATTCAAAACAGCTGGACAAAACAGCCCTACAGACTACAGCCAGGATATCTGAATCTTCTTGGAATCCCCCAAGACAGCGCCCCTTACCAGCAGGAAGTAGTTTGGAAAGAACGACGCCCAAATTCCCAAATATTTGTATAAATGTTTGTTTTTATTTAATTGGACTTTGTTATATAAAATTAAATAAAAAAAGAAAAAATATTTCAAAATAACTATATTTTTTACAAAAAAAACTTTTTGGTCCAACTCTAAACTGTTGCTTGTTTGAATTTTTATGCATGTGTAGGTGGGAAAGACTGATTGCATATCCAGTACCGAGGAGACCAGGTAATGGAGAAAGCAAAAGTGTTAGTTGTTGATAATGGCAGTTGACAGAGCTTGTAATTTACTAAGTGGTATTTGTAGATGTCAGACAATATAAATTAGTAGGAACAAATTAATTACAAATTAACTAATAGGCATAAGTGAAGAAAGATACTTTCATGATTGCTGTGCAACTGAGCTCACGCTCAGAATTAGTCACTACAAGTTCAACAAATTTAGTTATCCTCTGTGCAGCTGTGTCAAAAACCACTTTCTAGTAGTTGTACCTAGACATCTGAGACAAGAAAGTGTTAAGTGCTACATAAGGTGTATAGACAAAACAGCGCTTCTATTCAATTCAATCATTGTGTGTTTGTACTAAAGTGACCTTTAGGATAAATACATCAATTTTTCATCAAATCACTCTCCTGAACACTGAAAGTATGTTTGACAGTGTCCTCAAATGCTGCCAAGAACAAGCAGTCATGTATTTCATGATTCAATAGGATTTATTTCTCCCTTCCAGGCCCACCTTTGACAACTTGACTTTGGTTCTGCACAGTTTAAAGGAAAGTAAGTGTGATACTTATTTTTCTCACTGTTGTCACAAACCCCATGTTCTAAGCTGGAGAGGAAGAGAAATTCATTTGGATCACAATATACAGATAATACAAAAGGAAACCAGTGAGTGGTGATTGATGTACAAGCCAATTCCTCACAAAAATGCCAAAATTTAGTGCTGGGAGAGAATTGGACCTTGAATGGGTTGATATCACAAACCCCTGAGATTCAGAAACCATTTTAGAAGAAGGTTAGGAGGTGTGTAAGAGTTGAGACTGTGGACAAGGGCAGCAGCAACAGCAAACATTTGTAGAAATGACAGAGCAAATGTGACCTGCACAAGACCTGCACAGAACTTTTCTTGTCAATGTTTCTCATGGATGATATGGGACCCAACCTGAGGGACAGCAGTCTGTTAGTGATTGCTAAGAAATGGGTGCCATTTTCTTTAGTGGTGCAGCCCCTGACATAAATGCTCTTTTCTCAGGAAATGACACACTGGACACTTAGGCAAGAAGCTGCAATTAGACTCAGCATTATTATATTACAGAAGACATGAAAGTGGAAAGGAATGGTGGTTTCAGCAAGAGAGGGAGAAGTATGACAGTGGGCAGTGAGAGTAATAGCTAAAATTTATTGTATAATCTCTGACACTGTCACATAAAATAAGAGAATAAAATAAGATGGGCTGATACTTTATTTAGATTTATTAAAGTTTGCCTGAGGATTCAGAAAGCTAAGTCACAAGCCATAGAAGTCAGGCACAGGTTTTCAATCCCAGGTCTCCAGATTAAGAAGTAGATGGATTTCTGTGAATACAAAGCTACCAAGATCAACACAAGCTTGATCCAGTCCTAAAGAGGAACAATTGACACAAAGACAATCTCAGCACCAGGAATCATGTGCCTTTAAACCCAGCACTAGAGGGGTATAAAAGATAGATGTATGGGTTTTAGTAGTATATCATGGATTTATTCTCCAGCCACAATGAGTATAGTAAGACCCTGAAGTCTCTGTATTCTCTAGCCACACTGAGGAGAAGCTATATATATTCTGAAGGTTGGTGTGAGCCAGAATAACCTTCCATTCTGCGGAGAGAAGAAGTCGTGTTCAGCTGCTTTGCTTTTCTGATCTTCAATTGAAGGTTAACCCCAATATCAGTCTCTGGCCCTTTTATTTTCCATGCTACAGAAAGGGGGAAAGGGAGGAAGAGGGAAGTAGGGAGGCAGGAGTGGTGGAATGAAAGAAGGGCACCATGGATATTGTTCTATGTATAAAGGGCATGAACCAGATGATGATGGAGTCAGAAGGTCTTTCCTGGACATCATGTACAGGTTCCTTGGAGTTGCTGGAGAGAGGAGACCCGTTTGCAGAGTAATGCATACTGGTAAAAGATGGAGCCAGCAGTACGAGCCATGAAGAGGAAACCGAATGCAGAGAGCTGATGGGGCCAGGAGGACCAGTGATGCAGAGAATTTTGATCCCAGGAGCCAATGGAAACTGGAAGACCAGCTAGGGTGGAGGTGTCAGGGGAGGAGATACATAGAACTGTTCAGTAACAAAGTATCCCAGACAGTCTCCCTCCAGTGACATAGATCTCCAACATGTCCACCCATCTCTGGATGAGATTGATCACAGTGAGGATGTCAGTGTCCCCATCTTACCTCATTATTGTACTTTCTTTTCTCCTGGCTTTTACAGCTAGGTATTTGTTATGTTGTTATCTGAGAAGAGCCAAACATAATCTGGTTGTTTCCTGATTAACTGAGTAAATTATGTTTTCCTTTTCCCTTTATTTTACTAATGTTTAAGTCTAAAATGTCTCCATACTCATCATCATCTTTGTTGCTCCATCTTCCTCCTTGCTTGGAAGATATATACACACACACACACACACACACACACACACACACACACACACACATATATATATATGTATGTATGTATGTATGTATGTATGCATGCATGCATGCATGCATTTGTATATGTATATGTATATATGTATATATACGTATGCATATATATATATACACACACACATATGTTTGTGTGTATACAGTCTTATATGTTTGTGTCTCAGTGTGTATAACTTTATATGTGTTTATGTATATATGTGTATTTGTATTTGTAATCATATTTCCATGTATATTCTTGTGTGTATTTGTGTGTCCCAACACAGCTGAAAATCTCAGCCTTGCTTAAGTTTTGCTACTTCTCTTTTCTCTACTGAATTCCAATTTAAATACCCTATGATACATCATCCAGTGATAATTTTTTAAACAATATATTTTTTTTAAAGAGATGGTTTCTTTGTGGATCTTGGAGACCAGGCTTGACTAAAATCAGGAGTTCTGCCTGTCTCTGCCTTCCATGTGCTGGAATTAAATGCATGTGCCACCGATGCATGGCCTTTTTACAGTTTTATTAACTTATCTTTTACATTCCATTGCCATTACCTCCCCCCATGTCTCTCACAATTCACATCTGCTCCTCAGAGTGTAACACCTCCCCTAGTAATTTTACTAAGTCATCTCACTGAGGCATGATTATGGGGGTGAAATATATTCAAACTACCACAGTGCTAATTATGAACTTGAGTCTAGGATCACCTGGATGATGTGCATGCCAGTGGGAAACCATCTTGATTACTTTAATTGATCTGGGAAGACCTGCCCATTTTGGTTGCCTCTCTTCCCTGAAGTCGTGCAGGACTGCAGACAAGGAGAAAAAGTTCTGAGCAGTGGTTTAATCTTTCTCTGTTTCCTGGTTGTGGTATAATGGACCAGCACCCTCAAGCTCCTGTAGCTCTGACATTCCCTCAGCCAACACTCCTAGTCACAAATGGTGAGAGCTGGTTTAGAACTTCCAGTGCTATTGCCTCAAGCCCTTTGTATTCCATTTAGAATACTCAGACAAGGCTGAGGTGGGATGTCCTTTTTAACCAGATTTTAACAAATATCCTTGATGTCAACAACCATCCTACCACCCACTCTTATTTAATTGTCTATTCCATCATTTCCTTCTGTAGTGTTGTCTGCTGACCCACTACACTAAGTAGTGCTCTGTTTCTGAAGGCCTAAGGAAATCTAGCTCTGAGTTTCAGAACTATGAATGAAGTCAAATTGGAAGCTGAAGAATTAAATCATTCCCTCTTTTAAAGAAGGGTCAAATCTTGTTGCTTTGCTCTCTCTCTCTCTCTCTCTCTCTCTCTCTCTCTCTCTCTCTCTCTCTGTCATACACAGATAAGCACATAAAGTTGCTCAGATATACAGGGTGGGGATAAGTACACATTCATATGCACAAGCAAACACACGGAGTGTACAGTTCTGTGATGGTCAGTTTTTAATATCAACTTGACACAGACAAGAGCTACCTGTGAGCAAGGACAACTGACAAAAATGCCCCCTAACAGATTTTCCTTTAGGCAAGAATGTAGACCATTTTTTATTAACGATTAACATTAGTGGGTCCATACCACAGAGAATGGTGACATCACTGCACTGCTGGTCCTGGTTTCTATAAGAAAGCATGACGAAACAGTGTTGGGAAGTAAGCCAATAAGATATATTCCTCCAGATTTCCACATCAGTTTCTGCCTTGAGTTCTTGCATTAGCTTCCCTTAATGATGGGCTCTAAATTTAAAGATCTTTCATGCCCAATTTTGGTTTTGGCAGTGTTTTCTAAATTTTTTTCACAGCAATAGGATCTGTAAGGCAATGCTGTCCATTGTACAGTTCAAATTATCTATTACCCCTGTTAAATACAGATTTGGGAACTTTCATGGTTTTTGTTGTTTTATGACCATTCATTTCATTTTATTATTCAGGCTTTAATGTCCCTCTGTCTTCTTAAGCTTCTCCATGTGGGAATCCTAGTGAAATTTACCCTGCATAATAATGAATGCTTAGTTTCTTTGAACTTAGACTGTAAACCTCACCAGTTTGTGGAGATCTGGGATCAAATGTATTGGCTTTGCATTTGTGCACTTTTCTCAGACTCAGGAAGAAACTTGATGGCTGCACAAGTCTCTCAGCTCGCATAAGCAGGCAGTCAAAATGCACCAGCTGTTGGTATGAATGTGCAGTCTTTGAGTATAAACCTTACAGTGGAACTACTTTATCTCAAGGTAGACTGATGCTCATTTTCCTGAGAAACCACCATACTGGCTTCCTAGTTGGCTGTATATGCTTTCAGTCCCACCAGCAATGGAGGGGTACTCCACTTCTCCAAATCCTCTCCAACAAAGCTGTCCTTGGTCTTTTTTTATTTAAGCCATTATGACAGGTGTAAGATGGTTTCTCAGAGTGGTTTTGATTTGCATTTTCCTGATGCAAATATAAAACCAGCTGCATATAAATCCAGCCCCTCTTTTTGTTCTGACTTCCTTGTGATAGACATTGTTTTTTGCAGTGATTATGTACTGGATTCCTCAGCCATTCTAGACTCAAATTTCAGTTCCCACAGGACCACTCTTTCCACCCAGCCTCCTTCCTTCTCATCTAATTTCATTTTTCTTTCATGTGTATTTTTTTCTGGTTGTGTGTACATGAACCAAATGCATGTCTTGTTCCGATGGAGTTCAGAAGAGATTTTCAGTTCACCTGGAACTGGAGTTATAGATTGTTGTTATGCAACATGTGATATCTGGGAGTTGATCCTAGGTCTTTTGAAAGATCAGCCAGTGGTCTTAACTGCTGAAACATCTTTCCTGTCCCTGCTCTTTACTATGATAGAAATATTACAAGAAAAATGAGTTGTTCCCTAGACATTCAGAAGAGCTCTTCACATGAATATTTTCTTTATTTACAACAGTGTAACTAATTGTTTGAGCATTTTGACCATATTCACACCTCATCATTAACTCCACTCTCACCTCCCTACATGAACAACTTGAAGATTTCGTCTTCTTCTTCTTCCTCCTCTTCCTCTTTCTTCTTCTTCTCCTTCTTCTTTTCCTTCTCCTCCTCCTCCTTCTTCTTCTCCTTCTTCTCCCCTTCATCATGTCCAGACTGTATGAGCAACTAGTATTGGGAATGACATCTGCCCTGGACTTTGGTTAAAGAGCATTCATGTCATTGAAGAGAACTGACCCTCTCGTAGTAGCCAATAACTTTTCATCTAAGGATTGGATTTTGTGCCTGTGTTCTGTCACAAGCTCACTTCCTTCTCTCCTTTTTGCCTTTTATTTGGAGGCCAGGGTAGGGTGCCCAGTCTAGTCTTGAAGTTGGGATCTCCCCACCTCAGTCAGTCATGTAGATGGCATAGCAGTTCTGCATCACCAGGCCTAGCAGCAATTATCTTCGGGCAGCTCTGAGATCTTTCCCTGAAGATGTTGCACATGGAAGTTGCCACCTTTGAGTAATACTAGCCATCAAAGCTTCAAAGGTCTTAGGGATGATACTTCACTGGACCACTAGAGGGCAATGTAGAATCAGAAATGACACAAGGGTTGTTGCCTTCTTCCTGAGTCAGGGCATGATTTCCTTCCATGTCTGTTAAAATCAGGATTACCCACTATTTCTTAGAATCACAGCTGGTTCTTGTGAGAAGGAGATGTGGGACTTCAGATCAGAGATATGTCTGTGTCAATACTTCAGCTGAATTTTGATTTAATGCCTCAACAGAACCAGATGACTTGAATGAGACAGGGTAAAAGGAGAGAGAAAGGAGAAGAGATATGATAATAGATAATATTCAGGAATTTGTGGCTGCTCAAGAGAGTGGAAAGACAGTAGGCAAGCCTACTAGTGAGTGCAGCACAGGGCTGCCCTGATGAACACAAAGGGGTTGTGTTGGCACTCTGGCTTTGCCTTATCCATTCGTTACTTATTTTTGATATTATTTTTTCCTATTTTTTGAAAGAATTTTTTTTCCTGCTATCTTGTTATCCTCAGGGGGGCATTCATATCTGCAGAGTGTCTGTGCACTACACACAAATAATGTGTTCACTAATGTGAATTATATGTGACCACATACTCAGGAATTTAAGTTGCCAGCATCATTTTCCTGTAACATGTAGATTTCAGAGAGAGGGAGCTGAAATCCCTTAACGACATTGTTACTAATTGAGATTCTCATCTCCTATGGCACATAGTATATGTATGATTAAAGATGGAGGTTTCTGTTCAGTATAATTGCTCCCCACTTCAACCCGAAATAAACACATACACACTATATAAATTATAAAGTGTGGCTGATGGCTAAGACTTTTTATTGGCTAGCTCTGTCTTAATTACTAACCAATAACTACTATGTATTTCTATATAGCCTTATCTTACCAGAGATTGCCAGGCACCTCCAATCTTCCAAGTCTCTCTAAATGCTTCCCTCTGTTTCCTTCCTTCTTCCTCCTACAGCTGTGCCTATACCCCCTGCCTGGCTATTGCCCAATCAGTGGTTTATTCATCAACCAAGAGAGCAACATATGTATAGAAGTACATCTACCATTGTATGTTGGTACTTGTTGGTGCCATCTCATTGGAATATCTATTTCTCCTCAGCACCATAAGAGACTTGTTCTTGTAAGAGGGCCTTAAGGCAGGGCTGCACTGTGCTGGTGTGTGTGTGTGTGTGTGTGTGTGCAGACAGCATTTGTGAAAGAGTAAAGCAATGACTGAGCAGTTGGGCTATGTCCTGTATGTCCTCCATAGGTATAAGCAATACAATGATGCATACAAAACACTTAAACACATAAAGTAAAAAATAAATAATATTCTATCCACCAGGAACAGACGCTTGGGAAACAAAATCTTAAAATAATGTCATTTACCATACCATCATATGAAATATATAATACGTTTAGTAACAAAATATATTCTAGGCTTACATCTTAAAAACCAGAAAATTTTGATAAAAGAAATCAGAGAGGAGCTAAGTAAAGTGAACAGCTAGCTGTCACACAGGCTGGGAGATGACACATTGTTAAAATTTCTGTCCTTCTCAACTTAAGTGCTATATCCATCAAATATCAATTTTAACACCGGTTAACTCTAATATATGTGGGAAGTAGAATCACCAATAAAAATTCAAAATCCAAGAGAGAAGGGCCAAAGACGCAGCTCAGCTATTAAGAACACTGTCTGCTCTTGCAGAGGACCCATGTTCTATTGCCAACACTCACACAGAAGCTGTCTGTTATTTTAGTTCCAGGGGATCCAACACATACAACTCATACATAAAAATTTAAAAAAATAAATAAATAAACTTTTTTAAAAGATAGAAAAAAAGCTGAGTGGCAGATGCACACTGACTTTTCCTCTAAAGCTGTAGTTAAGATATTTCTATTCTTTCTTCCTTTCTTCCTTCTTTCCCTCCCTCCCTCCTTCTCTCTCCCTCCCTCCCTCGCTCCCTCACTCCCTCCAGAGCTGAGGCAATGATCCACCAGACCGCAACCTCCCTGGACAAATTAATCATGTACATCTCTCATCCTCTGCCTCAGTTCTTCCTGTGTTTAAGCCTAAGGCTCACATTCCTATGCTAAAGATGGATGCTGCATTACCTGACTCCTTCATCTCTTCTTCCTAGTGTAGCCATGTTGAATAAATCTCTTCTCTCTGCTTTCCAAAATTGCTTTGTCTAACATTTTCATTTTTAGATATTTATTATATGTATGTTTGCACATGTGCATGTGTGTGAGCATGTGGAGGTCAGCCGATAACTTGCAGGAGTCCATTTTCTCCTCCAGCACAGGTTCCAAGGATCATTCTCAGGTCTTCAGAGTTGGTGGCAAGTACTTTGACTTGCTGTGACATTCACCTTTCCCATAGGCTCATACCTTAGAATACTTGTTCCCAGTAGTCCACCGTTTTCGGGAAGTTATGAAACTAATAGGGGCAAGGCTATAGAGAGAAAGTATATCATGCAGGTGGGCTTTGAGAATTTACAAACTTGTCCCATTCCAGCTTGGTGTCTCTGCTTGCTATGTGAGGGTATTTTGTGGCCTCTCAGCCTCATGCTCCAGCTACTGGCTGCCATTCAGCCTCTGCCATTATGGTTCTCTCTCTGGAACTGTAGGCAAAAATAAGTTTTCATCTTCTCCTTGCTTTTAGTCATGGTCAGAGCAAGATCATTTGGTTCCTGGCCTACTGGGTTCCATCCCTATGTAGTGACAGAGTCCTCCTAAGTCATCCAGTCTGCAGATCTCAACACATCACAGTCCTTACGAGCTAAGCTTAGCCATCTCTCCTCAGTGGGCTGTTTAGTGAGACAAGTAATTATGAAGAGTAGAGAAAGAAGATGTGTTCTGTGTGACACACTGTGCAGAGAAACAGAGGTCCATTCACACTCAATCCCACAGTCCAGGAGTCCTGAAGTGAGGTTGATATTTAAATGGAGGGAAAGAGGCAAGGATACCTAAGCAGTCCTGGCCAAGAGTCCCACCCATCATTGACTCCTCATTAGCTCATTTTTGATCCTCTCATAAAGTGATCTTATATGTTTTTGGAAATGTGTAAAATGTCTTTTCAGGAGGCAGTTTCTCTTCTGGTTGGTCGAGGCTTTGCCCTTTCCTTTCTCCAAGATAAGACTGTGAGGAGATTCCAATTGCTTCAATTATTTTGTTTCAATACTCACTAGCCAAATGGAGTGACATACATGGCTGTCTTTGGACCTTATTGGCTCCTGCCAGGATGGTGAAAAACACCAATGTGGCTTCTTCAGAGGGCATCAGTTTACACAACTTGGAGAGCATTTTTTGGTTTTGATCATCAAAGAATTGGTGTGTGTGTGTGTGTGTGTGTGTGTGTGTGTGTGATGGTTTAGTATGCTAGAAGTTCAAATATATAGCACAGTTTGTGTTGAGCTAGGAGTGTGGGTGCCATAGATACATTAGAAATGTTCATTCTGGATATTTTCCTATGGATAAGAGCGGGGGAAAACACAATAAAAGTATACAGAATTTTTCCTTGTTTGAAAGTCTCTCCTCACTTGCTGTACATATTAATTTCCTCCTGTTTCCTCCTTGGGATATTCCTTAACAACCTTGAGTCAGCAGGGGTCAGCACATCCTTCTTTCTCTCTTTGTTTTTTTGAGACAGAGTTTCTCTGTTCTGTAACTCTCTCGGTAGACCAGGCTGGCCTTGAACTCACTGAGACCTAACTGCTTCTACCTACTGAGTGTTGGTCAGCATTTCCTTCTTTTCCAAAGCTACTGGGCAATATTTCTGTAACCAGAGTCTCCTTCCCACAAACCATAACAAACAGAACTATAAATAAATAAGATAAACAAATCAGCAAAGTCAAAGGCAAACATACAAAAAACCTCCCCAAACAATACATATCCCCAAACAATGTTCCACTTCCAATCTTGCACACCAAAAGTAATCAAGGAAAACAAACAAAAGGAAACACAGAGTGGGCAGAGATAGTTTCACATGAACTCAAGGGCAAAATAGCTTGCCAAATATTTCAAAGCAAGGCTCATACTTGTGATCTGAGTAATAAGGAAACACACAAGAGGGTCATGAGCTTGAGGCTACTCTACTTGACTTGTGTCAAGAAAACCAAACTAATGAATCAAAGAAACCAAAACTTCTTTCCAAAGAAAGCACCAAGAAAGTAAGATTGCATGGGGCAAGAGAGATTGCAAGTGGTAAAGAGCTCTGGTCACTGTTCCAGAGCACCTAGGTTAGATTCCCATCACCCACATGGTGGCTAACAGCCATGGGTAATGCAGTTCCAGGGGCTCTAACACCTGCTTTTGGCCTATTCAGACACTAAGCACGCATATGTGTGTGTGTGTGTGTGTGTGTGTGTGTGTGTACTGTCAGAACAAAAAGAAAGCCTGAGGAGAAAACTCACATATACATTTTAATTATTAAAAAGTAGAAAAATGGGTGAGGTTATTGATTTTTGTTACTGGGGAAGTTGAGTATCCTGGTTGGTTAGATTGTCAATATAATGTAGTTATTTGGGAAGAGGAACTTGAATTGAGAAAATACCACCATCTGGTCTGTAGGAAAGTCTGTTGGATATTTTCTTGGTTAATTATTGATGGGGGCAGGCCCAGCCCACAATGGTTGTGGTCATCTCTAGAATGGTGGTCCTGGGTCCTATAAAAAAGCAGGCTGAGAAAGCCATGATGAGTGAACCAGTAAGCTGACCCCTCCACAGCTTTTTCTTCAGCTTCTGTCTCCATGTTCCTGCTAGACTCTCTGCCCTGACATTCCTAAGTAATGTGACCAGAGAAATTAACCCTTTCTTTCCCAGATTGAGTTTGGTCATAGCAATAGAAATCCTAACTAAGACACTGTTTCTTCCACATTGGAGTCTTTAGTCTTGTTAGTAAAGAATTTAGAAATAGACTCAGAAGGGAGCTTGAGGACAATTTTAATGTAGTTTGAAATGAAAACAACAGGGCAGGCAATCTGTAAATCTTGGCAACTGCCTGGTGAAGGGAAATAGAGGAAGAAAGAGAGCCATACTGTTTGTAAGCAGTGACATGGGAAATAAACAGCTACATGGGGATTGTGGGGGGGGGAGTGAGGGGGATTTTAAGACACAGAGTGAGAAAGCCCAATGTACCAAGAAAGCATAGTGTCTTAGCGTTTCTATTGCTGTGAAGAGAAACCATGACCACAGCAATTCTTAACAAGGTGGTAATTTACACTTTCAGAGGTTCAGTCCAATATCACAATGACAAGGAGCATTGTGGGATGCATGTGGCATGGAAGAAGACTTGGTACTGGGGACACCTTGGCTTGCAGGAAACAGGAAATTGACTGAGCTGCACTGGGCATTATCTTGAGCATAGGAAGCACCAGAGCCCACCCCACAGTGAACATACTTCCTCCAACACCACTCCAACAAGGTCACATCTCCTAAGAGTGCCACTCCATATGAGCTTCAGACTACCACCCACACCAAGACAGTGGCCAGCACCAGAAAGGAAAGGAGATGGAAAAGGGAAGAAACAGGAAGGTTTTTCTAAGTGTCTGCATCGAGGAAGAGTCCTGGGAAGGACAAGTCATTGCCTCACAGGGGAGGTCAGGTATCCTCTCTGTCAGTGCTAGGAGATGAAGCTAGTTCTGTGGAAGAGCAGCCAGTCCTCTTAACCAGTCTGTCACCTTTAGTGGTTAATAAGGATCAGGATAAACAAATAGGCCGAACAGATGTTTATTCAGGGAGAAATAACTGTCAACCTAGACAGATGAACACCAGCAGGTTCCACCAGATGAGCTCCCCTCCAAGTCTGGTCCAGGAAGAGAACTCTCCCAGGTTCCTCCTCAGTCCTAGGTCAGCAGGTCACTTCTGCTGGTGTCTACACTCCCAATGGCGTGGCCAGTGTCACAGATGCAGACAAGGTGAATAGCTCACTACAGTCTGCCCTCCCCCCCAAAAAATAAACTAATCTTATAGAAAGGGAAAGTGGAACCTCTTCTTCTTTGTTATTATAACTCTCCTGAATTCCCTATTCTGCCATTTCCATTCCTGACAGCTCTACCTGGGCCAGATACCAAATCTATTGCTATTTTCCCTGAATATTACCTAATGCATAGAACAGAACTTTTTAATGGGCAGAGCTCCCCCTGACTAAACAGGGGTGTATTTATGATCTTTTGTTCAGAATCTCACCCATTACTCAGCTTTGAAGCTGCCTCTCAGGGACATTATACACGGTTGACAAGTTGTCAGGCAAGAAGGCTGGAAAGGCAGCCTTCTCTCCACTTCCTAAGTTGTGTCTTGTCAGACAGGACAGTTAGAAACACTTCTGTTCTTTATGATCCCACAGCATCCAGGGCTGACCCCGTGACTGCTCCACTGCTCAGCATCACAGTTTTCTTTCTGGCTCAGCTACTGTCGTGACTGCAAGGGAAGAACAGACAGACATAGGTTTGGTTCCCATTATGCATGCCCATAGTATTATAATAGTTTATGAAACTGTTTTATGAAATTTGAATTTAGTTTCCAGTTTGGATTACAGGAGAGCTAGTCAATGAATGATATTCTGATACAAACAAGGTAATTCTGCCTGAAGTTTTATCTATATTTGCTCCATTCACGAGCTGCTTTGGTTCTGAGTTTAAATGGGCCTACTGTGTATGGTGGCTCTTTCCCTTGAAGTTTTTGAGTGGAGAATGAAACTTAACATTCTCTTACTCTTGTGTCTATTCACTTTACACATAGGGCATCCTGATACACATAGGATAGCCACTACCAGAGGAAAGAATTTTCTTGGTTTTTCAAGACAATGTTTCTCTGTGTAATTCTGGCTGTCATATAACTCACTGTGTAGATCAGGCTGACCTCAGACTCAAAGATTTGCCTGCCTCTGCCTCTGGAGTGCTGGGATGAAGGTGTGTGCTAACACCTCCCAGCAGGAGGGAAAACTCTTAAAGTGGTGATGAGGACACAGTTGGGGAAAAGAATATCTAGGAATGGTGGTTCAGACCTGTGATCCCAGCACTGAGGAGGCTGAGGCAGGATCATAGCCTGGGCTACATAAATAGTTTCAGGCCAGCCAGGACCTCAGAGGGAGACTCTGATGTGTGGGAGATGAAGGGCTTGGGGTTGATGGTGTGCTTCAATCATTAAACAAAATAAGAGTATGAAAGAGTTTATTTTAACAATATAATTGCAAATATCCAAAACTCTTAAGATCAACAGAAATTAAATTACAGCACCACAAACAAGTTTTTATAGAAAAATGTGGGACTGCTTGAAATGTCATTCTTCTCCTGGAATTTGATTTTTGCTCTATGACTTTAATTAGTAATAAAGTTGTAAAACAAACCTGATCAGTTATCCTAACTCAGTGATGTTCAAATCAATCTCTTTGGAAGCACTGGCTGATTTGTAACTCTTGGCCTATGGTATTTCTATTGTATTTTTCATTTGGTTACAATGAAACACTTTTACATGCTTTGATTGAACTCTGTATTTATTTTACTTATATTTTTAGATTGAGTATCACTATGTAACTGAGGTTGGCTTAGAACTTATGGTCGGAGGGCCTTGGACTCCAGACTGTTAAGATTAAAAGCACAAAGTACTGCGTAGTCTAGATCTCATCTCCACCCCATGCCTGGTGTCCATTTTGGGTATTTTTATTCACACATGCTTAGGTGCATGTGTGGCATGTGTGGACATAAGTGCACATGTGTATATAGACATGTATGGCCTGGAGTTGATGTCAGGGGAATTCTTGGATGGCTATCTAATTTATTTGTTCATGTGAGGACCCTTGCTTAACCTGTCTGTTAGGAGCAATGCTTAGTCTAAAAATAAAAGAGAGCATGATGGTGTCAGAGCACTTGCTGCTCTAAACCAGCTTCAACTAAACCGTGCCTGAATATGCACTTATTTTGTGCTAAACTGTGTGTGTTCTGTGCCTTGCAGACAGCTCACAAGAGCCTTGCAACATTTTTATGAATTCAGCTGGGTGATTCATCTAATTTTGCCTGAGACCAGTGAGATGTGGGCTGAGTACCTATCCCTTATCAAGCTGCAGTTGCTGTATGGGGATATTCACCCAGGCCTGCAATTTGCTGCCCTGGCCTTGCCATCTGGTGCCCATGGGGATCCTCTCTCTCTTAGCCCACCTCTGCTTCCCAGTGCCTTTCAGTCCTGCTCACAGCAAAGCCAACCCAGACTCTCCCTGACCTTCCACTGCCTCTGCTATCTTCCTAACATGTCATCATCCTTGTTAGTTACTGTATATACAGCTTGGGTCCCAAGAAGCTGAGGGGCCAAAGAAAAGGAGTACTAGATCACAAAGGCTTTTAAACTACATACATAATTTAAACTACTTGTAAATCTGTGCTTACTCTCTCAAAATGTCAGCTGATCAATACTTGCTTAAGGCTCAGCGAAGGCTTAACTGCCCTTTTCTTCATGACTGCCACTCCCCACTCCTAACAGATAGCAGCAGCCCTTCCCCCACCATACATTCTTTTTGTGTTGTTTAATTTACTTTTGAGACAGGATCTCACTATGTAGCCCTAGCTAGCCTGGGATTTCTTATGTAGAGCAGCCTGACTTTGGGTTGAAAGAGATCTGCCTGTCTGTGCCTCCTGAGTGCTGGGAGTAAAAGCACAAGCCTTTTGGTCTGGTTCTCAACCACAGTTCATCTAATTTACTCCCTTTCCTTCCCAATCACAGCTATTTTTCTTTTGATCCTTGTTCCTGTATTTTTTTTAAAGACATACTTCCTTCATTTATTTATTTGGAGACAGTGTCTTGATGTACAGCTGACCTTAACTCATGATCTTCCTTGCCTCAGCCTCCCAAGTGTTGGGATTGACAGGTCTGCCACCACACCTAGCCCCATGTCAGCTGTTTTGTGGGGTAGCTTCCACACGTTTACTCATACACACACACACACACACACACACACACACACACAGACACCCCCCACACACAGACACACACACACACCACACTCACAGAGACACACACTACACACACACATAGACAGACAGACACACACACACACAGACACACAGACAGACACAGACACACACACACACAGACACACAGACAGACACACAGATACAGACAAAGACACAGACACACACATACACACAAATACTCACACACCTTTATCTACTATCCAGGTCCAGCATAGTCAAGGATAGGACAGAACCAGACCTAGACAGCTAAGCCCTTTCTCCAGGAACATTAGAGATTCTTTTGAGAGAAAATGGGACAGGACTGCAGTCCAAGCTATCTAGGAGGCTGAGGCAGGAGGATTACAGTTCAAGTCCAAGCAACACAGTCACTTAAGTGAAGTTGGAGAACTTGACAACATCGTGTCTCCAAATGAAGGATGGATTCATGAGACTTTGATTTTTTATTCCCAAAGTGGCCAACAATCCCCAGGGAGTGAATCCTCCAGTCTCTGCAGCATTAGCAAGATGGAGCTTTCCAGGGAGCAGAGACAACTGGGCAGGAAAGGAGAAAGCATGTTTAAGGGAGATTCCTACACCCATCTCCTTAGCTCTCTGTTGTAACATCTCATTTCTGTATACAGGTCCCTTTCCATTTAATGATGTTAACCTCGGTTCAGCTAGATGGATGCCCATTGGTACACACACAGCAGGCATCTGAGGATAGGGGCATAGAGGACAGATCTGGTCTGGAATCTGCCACTTGCCACTTCCCTAGGCAGTGAGCAGCAGCCCCCTAGGGTATGAGAACTTCCACTCCTGCAGTAGGACAATGGTGGACATGCTTATCTTGCATTAATTCCACAGAGTAATAATCTAATCACATTCTGAACTGATCTGAGGCACTCGTGTGGACCGAATTCATCCCTACACCCTAGGAGTAGCTTGATAAAGTGGCAGCCAGGCCCCATCAAGTCTTATTGCTTAATTAAAATCAAACTCCCATGTAATTATTTATTTATTTTTACTTTGCCATAAAACAAGATTCTCTCATGTGCACAGTCTAGGTATAAAAGATAAAAGATGAGGAGGAGAGTCTATTTCTGAAGAGGAAGGGGACTGGTGGGGTGGATGTGAGGGGCAAGTAAGGGTAATGGTTGATTATAATCAGAGGGAATGAAGTACATTCATGAAAACATTGTAATGGGTCCCACTCTTTGATGGGAGAGTCCCTTGATGAAATCTTCCAACCTGCTTTGTCCTGATGTAGGTCATAAAGCCCTCTCCTTCTGCAGCATCCTGTCTTACCCACTAAGAAAGGTCATGCAGGATGTCGAAGCCCACAAAACTTTCCCTTGCTTTTTCCCAAGGAGATTTGTGCAAGGTTTCTATATCATTCAAATTCCTTCTAGGCCCTGGCAATGCTTCTATCTTTCATTTTAGCCACAAGGTTTCCTCAATGATTAACACCACTGATTAATATCTATTTAGACTGTTTTTCCATTTTTTTCTATTGTCTTGTATGGTTTTTCGTTTTTCCTTACTGATTGTGAAAATTTAAAAAGTACACCTGGATAATAATTATTGATATATTTATATACATATATACATATATACATATATATATATACATATATATATATCATAGATATAGTTAACATACATATAATACCTGTCTGGTTCTGTGAAGTCTTTAATTTAGTATAGTAAGAGTCTTCTCTAGGTCTTTCTTTAATTAGTATTTGTTAAAAGATTTATTTATGTGTGTGAGACAATAAGGTGGACAGCAATCAAAGAAGCCACCAGACATCAATCTTTGGCCTACACACACACACACACACACACAACCCTGGTATTTCCCTGTCTAGTCACTGCATGCAACCTTCTATTGCCTCCACTCAATGCTTAGCTCCAGCAGAACAGAACCCTTTTTCTTGCTAATGGCTCTACCAACAATTCTTAAAGCTGGGCCATGCACACAGTAAGGTGTCCTGTGCATGAACATCTTTGAGACTCAGTCCTTACTTGCTGGGAGAAAGCAGGAGTGATTTAGTGATTTGACCTCTTACCACTGCTGAGACACACACAGTCAGGCCCTGGTCTGTGTATGTGTGGGGCACACACACACTTGGCAGCAAACTTTGTAGCCCCAAGCTATTCTGCTACCTGATCACCAGTTTTTGTCTGAGGGACAATCTGACAAACCCAAACTGTGTCCCTTAATGTGCCAGTATGACCATCAGGCATTATGCTAGGGGTCAATGTGGATAACATCTCACTTTACAGAGGCCAGAACGGCCCAAGGGCAGTAGCTTCTGAGCAGCGGAGATAGCTAAATCTCGTAGGAGCAGAACAAATAATAAAAAATTGGTTTTGGGCTGAAGCAAGGGCTTAGTGGTTAAAAGCACTTACTGGTCTTCCTGGGGATGGAATTTGGACCTCGGTATCCACATTGAGTGCCTAGCTCACAACTGCCTGTAACTCCAGCTTCAGGGAATCTGACACATTCTCTGGCTTCTAAGACATTCACACACATGTAGCATTCAGTCACACAGACACATGAATAAAAATAAAAATAAATCTTAAAAACAAAAATAGGCTCTCCTCACTTGATGGACTCAGGTGAGCCACCCTAGGATGGCACATACATCTGAATGTCACTTACACAGAAGCCATACAATGTTCCACACTACAAGTAAAAACAGGAAGAGATCTCATGTCCATTGGAAGGCTCCCATCAAAGAAGTGCCAGTAAGTACCAGTGTGGGAAAAGTAGAAGAGGCATGTGCTGCTTCTGGGAATGTAAAATGCTGTAGCTATGGGCTGGAGAGGTAGCTCAGTGGTTCCCGATACTCTGATACCTACATCAGGTGGCTCACGGCTTCCTGTAACTCCGGTTCCAAGGGATCTACATTGCACACACATAGATACACTCATAACATAAACAAACACATCTTGGAAAAAAATGACATCGCTACTATGGAAAACAACCTGAAATCTCCTCAAAAAACTAAAGATAGAGTTACCATACACACAACTTTACCACTGTGGGTCTGTCTCTAAAGGGACTAGGAGGAATAATGATATTCTTATATGTGTTTATTAAAGCCAAGAGGCAGAAGCAACTCAAACATCCATCACTGGGAAACATGTGATAGTCAAGAGAAAGTGTGATACAATCAGGAGTTAAAAATCCAGACCCAATCTGATCCGCTGCCAGCCTTCCTAAATGCTAACTTAGTGAAATACAATCACATTCAAGCTAACACAATAGAAAATATATTTACTCCCTGTAGAAAAGGTTTGTTGACCATTGCCATACATAGAATGCACAAGGCATCTTACTCATGGATACTAACAATCACATCTGTTTTGATGGAACCTATTATATTCTGCTCACTGCTCACTGCATACAGCCCCTAAGAGAGGTCTGGGGCCTGGAACATGGGCAGGTAGGGTCACCCTGCAGGCCCACAGGCCAGTCTGAGCATTCCCAAGTTATTACAAGGGTAGTGAGTCACTGAGACTTTTCCAGAAAAACAATAAGGAAAATGAACCCTTAGGTGCCACTTTCTCTGCTAGCTAGGCACATAGCAGGGTTGACCTAACTCAGTCCCCACAAACACTCACCTGGACAAAAAGCACCATGTCCCTTTACAGTCACCACCCCAGAACCTCTGCTAGTGGCCAAGTTTCCAAATAAACATGGAGGCAAGGAAGAGTAACTTTGACCTAGGGCGCATACCTGTAATATTTAGCATCTGGGTAGATGAGGCAGGAGGAGAGGGAGTTCTAGGTCAGTCTGGGCTATACAGTGAGATCTTATCTCAAAAAAAAATTAAAAACCAAAAATAAACAAACACACCCCCCCAAAAAAAAGAAGAAAGAAAACGTAATGGGGCAAGATGGCTCACAGGGTAAGGGTGTTTGTGACTGAACTCCACACAGAGAACTCACATGATGAAAAGGGGACAATGACCCCTGAGAGGCGCGCCCTCTTCCACATAAAACAAAACACACAACCCCCCTCTCCCAGCACACCCATTATCAGAAGTTCTTAAACTCCAGAGTGCTCAGTCTCTTCTACTGCCAGACCTTCCTGTCTTCTCTCACCAGCCAAGCAGGGTGGCCTGTCCCACCCCGCAGGCCAGGATGCCAAACCCCTCCTTCCTTGGCGCGGCCTGGCTGGCCAGGTCCCAGTGCTCAGTCGACTGGCCTGGCCACTCTAGGCAGCTCAGAGGGCTGAGGTGGACAGGCCACACAGCAAGTAAGGTACTTCAGCTTACACAGACCACAGGGATCCTGACTCTAGCACTGATCGCCCCTCCTCTGAGGCCTCTAACCTGCCGAGTCCGATATCAGCTGTGAGCAAATTCCAAGGCCTGAGCCCTCTAAGCCTGTGCAGGCATTTTAAGAGTGCCCTTTGCCCTCCTACTGAGGCCTGGCACCGGGCTTTGGCACTTCAGGTGTTTCCTAGGAGAGTCCGGCCCAGCTCAGTAACTTCCTACAAGAAGAGTCGCCAACTCAAATCTCTTCAGGGTTCCCAATCAGAGGCCAGCGAGAACCGTCCGTCCGTCCCTCCCACCCGTAAAGCGTCTCAGGCCAAGTAGTGCCTCCCGGAACATCGTGGGACAAGATGCGGGAAGAGACCCCCCATGGAGGACCCCCCCCCTCACAGCTCACGCACATCTCGGGGACAGTGGCCCTGGAGTCCCCAAGGAGCTGCTTGCTAGCAGCGAGTACCCTGTGCTCCGGTGGAGTTCCAGATGTCGATCCCCGCGGCTGAGGGTGGGAGGGGAGCGCTTCCCGGTACCGTAGCCCGCTTACCTCCGGTGCAGACCTGCTCACCCCGCAGACCCGCGCACCCCGCAGACCGCGCACCCTGTGCACGGTCTCCGCTCCGGCCCGCCAACCCACGCGCCGCCCTCGACTCCCCCGCTCCGACTCTCCGGCCACGCCCTCTCGGGGGTCGCTTGGCCAATCGGAGCCCTGGCACGCAGGCGGGGGCGGAGCCGGAGCGGGCCTGAGTTCCCCAGAACTATGCGCGGGTGGAGTTGAACCGCTGTATGGTAAACGGGTCAGCTTGCATTCTGTGTGGGTGTTCGAGCTTGCGTTCTGTGTGGGTGTTCGCGGGACCGATCCCTGGTTGGGTCCGGTCCCCAGCTTCCCAGGCCGCCATGCTGAAGACCGAGTCGGCGCGGGTTTGGGGAGCGGTCCATGACTGATGCACGTGCCACAGTTATGGTGGGGCCATGGGCCCTCAGATGCCTCTGCTATCATGCTGTGTTTGGCGACAGCGACACGCCTTTTATTGAAGACCAACAGAACTTTATAAGAATTTTGCAGTGGAAAAATGTCAAAAACACACGGGAGGAAACAGATGAGTTTAGTGGACCCCACGTTCTCATCACTTAGCATCAACGCGAACAGGTTAAGTAAACTTTGCTTGAGCCCACCCTGGCTGCTGGTGACACTCAGAACTCAATTCCAAGCCTGCCTTCCTGTCTCACCTGCCCCCATGCAACCCTCTTCCACTGTCTTCTTCCGGTTCCTCTAAACCACAGGGCAGGTTCCAGTCTCACCCTTTACACTCCCCCTACTTTGTCACCCGTTTTGTTGTTTGTTTGTAAAGATGGGGCTTTACCTATTGTCACCCACCATACCCTTATCCCCTGCTCCTGTCAGCATTTATTGAGCAGCATACTTTAAGAACATTCCCGTTTTGGCTTAAACTTTGTTTAAACATTTACAGAATGCACTCCTGTGAACATTTCAGATCGGAAGAATTCACATAAATTTTAAACTCTTAGTCCCCTCTTATTCCCTCACTCAATCAGTACGGGGATTTGAACTCAAGGCCTCATAAAGTAGGGCTACATAACCAGCTCTGGTTTTTAGCTTATCTAAGATTTGGGGGCCTGGGTGTGATCTCAGCACTCAGGAAGCTGAGGCAGGAGGATTTGGGAATAAGGGTGTACTTCTCCACAGCAAGCATCCCCTTTATATGGGGGTTCATGTTCTTTTCATCCACCACTGACCGCACCGCTCTCTATGGTTTACTCTAAGCCTCCCCTACCCACGGATGTATCCCAGTTAGATTTTTGGTTGGTGATGTACCCAAAGTCTGCACCGTGTAGAGGGAAAAGACAGGAAGTCCCATGGGCTAGGTTCTATTACTAGAGTTTTAGTTCCGAAGCCTGGCTCTGAGTTTCCTCCAATGCCCATTCATCAGGCAGAGTGATGGTCAAAGGCAGAGGGGAGATTGGGGAGAACAGGTTGTTAAATCTCAAATCCCAGATGAGTGGTTACCTGAGGTGCCTATTTACCATATTAAAGCAGACCCTGGCTGCTAGATTCTCCAGGCTTTCTTAGGAGTCATCCTGATTTACATATCTCCCTCACCTTTAACTCTCTAGTCCTTTGACTGGGGCTGGGCTTCCTACCCTCTCTAGGCAACTGCTCTTTGTTCCTGCTTTCCTGGCATTTTGGCTTCTGGCTCTGGGATCTCCCTTGGGCCCCTCTTCCCACGTTGGCAGTTTCAGTCTGCAGGCCATTCCACTCTGGACTTTTCCAGATGCCTCTGCCTATTCTCTTTCCCATATTTACAATGTCTAGATACCTACGATAAACCTTCTTCTCCACCATACCTAAGAGAGTCCTCATTTGATTTTTTTATTTTTTTCCATCCACAGATGAGGGGTTTTGTGACGTCCCAAGTCCATCTTCAGAGCACTGACATAAGCTTTAGGTTTAAATAGATGAAGAATTTGGGCAGGGAATGTGAGGACATCAGAGACCATTGTCTGATGGTGGTTGGGGTGAGGGTTGATAGGATGGGAGGCTTTGCTATTCTCAGAATCCACGAGTTTGGGACAAGGACTGCAGAAATTCTGGTGCGTTTGGAGGCTTTGGAACAGGATATTGTAAAAGTTGAAGTAAAGATGCTTCCTGTGTGAATGCCATTAAAGTGGTTAGAGCACTCTTGTTTTTAGACAGGCAGGCTTTTAGTGGGTGAAATGCCTACATGCTGGGTAGGAAGGCAGCCTGACAGGAAAAGAAATGCAGGCAGACATGCTGGGCTCTCACCCAGCCCCCCCTTCACCTCCCCTGTGGGCACAAGTGAGGGGTCTGCTTTTCAACAGAGGCAGTGTTCCAGTCCCACCAAGAAGCTCAGGTTGCATACTGAAAATGACACCCCAAGTGCACACTTTGCTTATGTGGAGGGGGTCTTCAGACTTCAGGGTCATGTGGATTTTCAGGGAGACATGGAGGTGGCTAGGAGGAGCATGGGTCCCTGTGAGGGCAGAATAGTCTAGTTTGTTCATGACAGCATCCTGGCATCCCACATAGGGTCTGGCAGAGAGTGGCTGACTAAAGAAGGGGAGTCTAAAAAACCAGAGGAAGCAATGAATACCTGTTGCTTCTGGAGCCAGGAAATGCCTCCAGCTTTGTTCCACTGGTGATACAGGGCCCACTAAGAACTTAGTCTCAGCTGTCTCCTAGCCCCAACATCCCATGCAACAGACTGGAAGGGTGGGAACTTCCCTATAACAGCACAAACTGACCATCCAGCTACTCACCCCATCCCAGTGGGGCCTGACTGAGGGTGGGGAGGCCTGAGTGAGGGCTTCCACCCTCCTCCAAAGAAGAAGACAAACTTGTGACTTAGGGAAAGGCAGAAGTTGAGTCAGCCAAGCCACAAGCTGTGGAAAAAATGAAGTTTCCTGGAGGCCTTTTCTGCTTCTTTGGCTAAAAATCCTTTCTGGGAAAAGCTGGTTTCCATACTGCAGGAACCAGGGAGTGAGCCCCAGGCTCAGCAGGCCCAAGCTAGTCTTTGTCTTTTTTTTTTTTGCAAAACCCTGTGTGAAAAAATGTCTGGAATTTTCATTGCCTTGTTTATTGAGTTCTGTCTACACACCAAGCTCAGTGCACCGAACTCTTCATTATCTTGTCTCTTCTCACTCCAAGCCTGCAATTTCCTGTGATTGGCTCTAGAAGCAGAGGGCTTGGGGGATACAGCCCAGGGGTAGAGGACCTGCCTTGAATGTGAGGGGTCCTGGGTTCCATTTCAAGAAAAAAAAAAAAAAAAAGTAAAACAACCACTAGCATACTTAAGTGTAGAAACAACAGGTAATCTTAATCCTTGAAGAACTAGAGAAGGGTCATGACTGTGCAATGCTTTTCTTCTCTTCAAGGCCCTGGGTTCCATCCCAGAACCACACAAAAATCAATTGGTAAATCTGAATCAGGGATTGGCAGGCTTTCTGTAAAACATTAAGCATTTGGGGCTTAGCAAAGGGGTGTCTGGGACCACCCCTACAGAGTGAAAGCAGCCTCAGGCAACATGGAAATAAGTGATAAATGATATGCACACTGATATTTGAATTTCCTATAATTTCTAAAAAAGTATTATAAAACATTCTTCCTTCGTTTGTATTTTCATTCTAGCCCCTTAAAAATGTGGACGCTGGGGGCTGGACAAATGGCTTAGAGGTTAAGAGCAGTTGTTGCTTCCACAGAGCATCCTGGTTTGGTTCTGGGGCCACAAAGAGGCTCACAGCAACCTGTAATTTCAGTTAAACACTTTTACACATAAAATTATACATAAATCTTTAAGGTGGGTATTGTAGTGCACACCCTTAATATCAGCACTCAGGAGGCAGAGGCAGGCAGATCTTTGTGAGTTCGAGGCCAGCCTGATCTACAGCGTGAGTTCCAGGACAGACAGAGCTACATAGAGAAACCTTGTCTTGAAAACAAAACATACAAATAAAAATGTGGGAACCATTCTCAGTTTTACAACTCTGGGTCAGTATAAAAAGTTCAAAACAAATGTTGGGAAAACAAAATTTTAAAAGTGGGTATGTTGGCTCATATGTATAATCTCAACACTTGGAAGGTCGAGGCAGGAAGTTAGTAAATTCTAGGTCAGCCTAGGCTACATAGTAAAACTGTTTGAAAAAACAAACAAACAAACAAACAAACAAACAAACCAAGGACCAGGGGCATGGCTCAGTGTGCTTGCCTATCATGCACAGGCCACAAGGTCCTGGATTTTGTCCCTAGCACAGGCAGGGGTAGGATGGAGGAAACAGAAAAATAAATCGAAAACAGAGATCACACCGTTTTAATGACAGATTACAAAGCTGATGACAAGTATGTACCATGCCCAACCCTCCACCCCCACCACCTTTGGAAACAGGATCTCACTAGGTAGCTCTGGCTAGCTTGGTATACACTATGTAGATCAGGCTGGCCTTGAACTCATCGAGATCCACCTGCCTCTCCCTTTGGAATGCTAGGAGTAAAGATATACGCCACCCTGCCCAGCTATTGTTTTGTTTTGAGATGAGGTCTCACTACCATATCCCTGTCCTGGAATTCACTCTGTAGACCAGGCTGGCCTCCAACTCACAGAGATCCCCTAGTCTCAGCCTCCTGAGGGCTGACATGGCAGTTGTGTGTCATGACAACTCCATTGCCTTCTTAACAATAATACATTCTGATATTTACTCTTAAAGCTATGAGAATGTGGAACATTTTGGAAAGATCTCAGTTGCAGTGGTTGAGAGGATGGTCTTTCGGGTGTGAGAGATGACTTAGTGGTTAAGAGTCCGCACTGTCCTTGCTGAGGATCAGTTTGGTTCTGGGCATTCGCTTCCAGTTTACAGTACAGTTGCTGCTGCTCCAGATCCAGGCGATCTAACACCCTCTTGTGGGCACTCAAACTCACATGCCACCCCCCACCCCAATATACACACAAACTAAAGACATAAAATAAAGAGAAGGAGTTTCAAGAGAAGATTTCAAGAAAAGCGATGCAAACCCAGGCGACACTGACAGGCCGCACCTACACCCACTCAACTGTGAAACTTCACCGCATCCTACCCCTTGGTTTTGTGAGGCAACGGTACTTATCATTACTCTGTGTATTCTCCCTGTGTGTATCTGGCCACTGTGTTCATCCTTCCAGCCTGTCTCACATCAAAGATTTCCCCTTGAGGCGTCAATGAGGCCAAAGGAGGAGACAGGGGAATGAAAACAAAGAATGCCTTTCAAAAAAATCTTCAGATGAATAAAGGCAATGCCACATAAATATAATGTTCCGAGTGTCAGACACACCTAATTCTCGGAATAAAGCCATGAGGTCTTTGATAGCTTGTTTCACAGAGTTCCACCTGGGTTATTCATTCGTTTAACAGCCATGGGACAACCCTTTGTATCCCTACCCGGTTTCACAGGAAGATGGAGACTGGCTCTGGCCTTGGGGAAATATGGTGGTCTGACTCATATTTGAATGCTTAGTCTGCATTTGGTGGAACTGCTTAGGAAGGATTAGGATGTGTAGAGGTGTGTGAGTGGAGGTAGGCTCTGAGGGTCAAGAAGCCCACTCCACTTCCTGTTGCCCCCCCCCCCCCTCCCGCTTTATGGATGTTGTTTCAATATGAAAGCTTCAGCTACTGGTCCAGTGCCACCGCTGCCTGCCTGCTCCCACGCTCCCTGCTGTGATGGTCACGAACTCTAGTGCTCTGGAATTATGAGCTTCCTTTTATAAACTGCCTTGGCCATGGGGGGTCTTTTTGCAGCAATAGAAGAGTGAGTAAGACAGGGAGTTCACAGAAGAGATAAAACCCTGTGATAACACATGAGCATAAACAGCAGGAGTGCTGTGCTGGTAGGGGAGCAGGTACCCTATTATGTCTGCTGCGGAATAGTTTTGTACAATATGAATTTGGGTTGCTCTCATTGTCAATAAAAAGCTGATTGGCCGATAGCTAAGCAGGACTTTTGGTGCAGAGAGAATGCTGGGAAGAAGGGCCAAGTAAGAGGAGACACCATGAGACACAGAGTGAGCATCATGGGAAGTACATACATGAGCCTGGGGCAGCACACAGATGAACAGAAATGGGTTAATATAAATTATAGGAGCTAGCTAATAAAGAGCCTAAGCTATTGGCCTGGCATTTATAAAATTAATATTAGGTCTCTGTGTGGTTATTTGGGATTGGCTGCTGGGGCACGGAAAAACTCTTCCTACGCATGTCCCTCTATCTTAGTTACTTTTATAATTACTGAGACAACATATGTAACAGAAGCAACTTAAGGGAAGACACATTTATTTTAGTGCACGGTTTCAGGCATCCAAGTCCATCATAGCAGAAAAGCCTGGCAGCAGGAGGAGCTCCTACCCTGTGGTGGTTGGAAGCTCACAGCTGTGGCTTGTTCGTATCATAGCCACCTAGAAAGCAGATAGCAGGACAGGAAGAAGCCAGGAATAATGTTCCCAACAGCCTGCTCCCAGTGATCCACTTCCTCCCACTAGGCTCTACTTCCCAAAGTTGCTCTACTCTGACTAAACAGCACACTGCCAATACGTTAGCCTATCATGGGCATTTTGGATCCAAGCCATAAGTACAACTGTCTTAGTACTGGAGAGTCAGCCCTGGGTATTTACATGTTAAAAGACCTTACCTGTTGTGTTTAAGGCAAGAAGACAAACTTTAGAGGCCACTGACAAGCAAGCATGAGAGAGAAGAGGCTTAGCACACAGTATAGAATAGTAGCAGTTCTCAGTCTTTGAGTCATGCATGACCCCTTTGTGGGGTCAAAGGACCTTTTCACAGGGGCCATTGGAAAAACACAGACATTTACATTACAATTTATAACAATAGCAAAATTAGTTTTGAAGTAGCATCAAAAATAATCTTACAGTTGGGGGTCACCACAACATAAGGAACTAACTGTATTAATGGGTCTGTGGCAATTTGAATGTAATTGCCCCCCCCCCCCCATAAGCTCATAGGGAGTGGCACTATTAGGAGGTGTGGCCTTGGAGTGGGGTATGGCTTTGTTGGAGGAAGTGTGTTCCTGTGGCTTTGAGGGGGCTATGCTCAAGGTACTGTCCAGTGTTTCTTAAGAAAGTGTATGGGGCACAAATACGCTGGAAAAGCCATTTGGTAATAACCATTTAAACTTAACTCACCTTCGGGAACTCTGCCACTTAGAGAAAATGTAAGGAGGATGTCAACAAACAGGCAGAAGCCTGGCTGGAAGGAGATCTGTTAACATAGGACCAACTAAAGATAAGAATGAAAAAGAGTGTGCATGTGTGGCAGAGTGTGATAAGCAAGGTATTTAAAGACCAGTTTAGGACTGAGAAGCAGAGCCCACCATGACTGCGTGAACTCCTCTCTGCCTGAGAAGCCAGTGCACTAAGCTGAGAGACTCCCTCCCCACCCCAAATCCCATACCAGACATCAAAGACAGGAGATCTAGGTGGGCTTGCCACTTGAATCCAGAGTAATCTTGAGACATCTTGAGCTGTGGCCCTGCGCCAGACAGGTACTCTGGTTGTGAGCCTAGTGGCTATGACCTCTAGGACTTAGCTTCTGCTTGTGTGTATTGTTCTGATATAAGCGTGAAGTAACATATATACTCAAAAGCAACTTGTTGAGTCTGCCATGATTCCTCCCGGGTTAAAACCCAGTAAGTGCTCGAAACAGAACAATTCAAAAGCAGTGAGGATGGGGCTGTAGAGATAGCTCTCGGTGGCAAAGAACACCGGCTGCTTTTCTATAGGGCCAGGGTTAGGTTCCCAGCACCCACAAGGTAACTTACAACTGTCTGTAATGCAGTTCCAGGGAACCCTATGCTATGCCCTGTCTGTCCTCCACAGGTGTAAGCAAGACAATGATGCATACAAAATACCTATACACATAAAGTAAAAAATAAATAATATTCTATACACCAGGAACAGACACTTGGGAAACAAAATCTTAAAATAATGTCATTTATCATACTAGTCATTTATCATATGAAATATTTAATAAGTTTAATAACAAAATATATTCTAGGCTTACATCTTAAAAACCAGAAAATTCTGATAAAATAAATCAGAGAGGAGCTAAGTAAACTGAACAGCTAGCTGTCACACAGGCTGGAAAATGCCAGATTGTTAAAATTTCTGTCCTTCTCAACTTAAGTGCTACATCCATCAAATATCAACTTTAACACCAGTTAACTCTAATATATGTGGGAAGTAGAATCACCAATATCAATTCAAAAACCATCAAAGGAGGGCCAGAGAGCCAGCTCAGCTATTAAGAACACTGTCTGCTCTTGCAGAGGACCCGTGTTCAATTCCCAACACTCACACGGAAGCTGTCTGTTACTTTAGTTCCAGGGGATCCAACACATACAACTCATACATATAAAATTTAAAAAAAAAATAAACTTTTTTAAAAGAAAGAAAAAAGGTTGAGTGGGAGATGCACACTGAATTTCCCCTAAAGCTGTAGTTAAGATAATTCTATTCTATCCTTCCTTCCTTCCTTCCTTCCTTCCTTCCTTCCTCTGCCCCTCCCTCCCTCCCTCCCTCCTTCCTTCTCTCCTTTCTTCCTTCCCTCCTCCCTCCCTTTCTTTCTCTCATTCTTATGTCTTCCTCCTCCACTTTTTGAGTTAGTTTCTTACTGGCTGTAATGGAACTCTCTATGTAGGCCAGGTTGGCCTCAAAATCAGAGAGATTCACTTTCTCCTACCTCCCAAGTGCTGGGGTTGAAGACATGTGCCATCACACCCAGCCTTCTTACCATGCTTTGAAAAGATTCATTGTCAACAGAACAGACTCAGGCCCAAAGACAGATCTTCATGAACATGATCAATTACCTTCAACAAACATGGTGTATGTGTCAAACATCAAACTTTATAGGAAAATTGTCTCTAAATTAAATGGGTCATTGAGGCATCACTTGTAATTTGGTTTTTAATTTTCTTTTCTTTCTTCTTCTTCTTCTTCTTTTTTTTTTTTTTTGGTTAGGTGAGCTCAGCATGTGGTTGGATTTCTTAAAGTACAGTGGTTGTAGATTTCTGTTGTGGGCAAAGCAGGAACTCATGGCAGGCCCAGAAACTGATTTTAATCCCAGTTTACTGGCATTAATAAGATCCCAGCCCTCATAAACAGAATGAGTTGTGTATCAGCAGCTATGGAGGCATAGCTACAATTGTTCTCATGCTTCAAGTTAAGGACAAAAGTTTTCTAACTCTGAAAGGACATCAGTGGATTCTGAAATGTCTAACCGCATTTGTCAAGTGCAATGCCTAGAGAAGCTGATGTCAACTTACCATGTAATACTTAGTTTGTACAATAAAGTGCGGACCTGTGAAAATATTTACTTTGTTTGTTTTATTTATCTATGTGTATGTGTATGCAAATGCAATCATTCATCTTCTTGGCTATGCTGAAAACCAGCAAGCCTCAGTTATTCTATCTCTGTCTCCAATCCCCTGCCGAGGTTATAGATAAGAGATGGATTCTAGGTGTGTGTTTGAATAGAATGGCCCCCATGGCTCACATATTTGAATACTTGGTCACAGCTGGTGAACTGTTTGGGAAGGATTAAGAGGTGTGGCCTTGTTGGAGAAGGTGTGACAGTGGGGGTGGACTTTGAGGTTTCACAAGCCCATATCACTCCCAGTTACTTCTCTTGCCTCATGCTCCTGAAACATGATGTAAGCTCTCAGTTACATCTCTAGCACCATGTCTGCTTTCCTGCTGCCATGCTCCCTGCAGTCATGGACCATAACCTCCAAAACTGTAATTAAGCACTTTCTTTTATATGTTTCCTGGGTCTCGGTGTCTCACAACAGCAATAGAAAAGTAAATAAGGCACCTGGTTTGTTACATGGGTTCAGGGATCCAAACTTTGGATCTCATGATTGTATGGCAGGGACTCCTAACTGCTGAACCATCTCTCCAGCCTCTTCTTGTCATCTATAATGTCTCAATTGGTCGTGGAAGTAAAGCACAACCCTTGCTTCAAAAGGAAAGAGTGGCAGTTTGTTCTGAACAAAACATTAGAGACTTTGGCCCCAAAACATAGATTCAAGTTCCCTGAAATGGCATGTTCCCTTATGAGAGTGCCAATTTAACACATATCATTGTGACTCCAGGGTGAATACTCAGAGACAAATCAACACATTAAATCGAAGTCTCCCTGGAGTGTAGGAACTGTGAAGCTCAATAAACTTGGATCATTATCCACAGCAGGGAGGCTGTACCCTTGAGCAGAGGTGATCATTTCCTGGGAGCAAGAAAGCTCTCCTGGAAGGTTGACAACACCAGAGTTGAGGCAAGAATCCACCAGACCGCACCCTCACTGGACCAATTAATCTTGTGCATCCCTTATCCTCTGCCTCAGTTCATCCTGTGTTTAAGCCCAAGGCTCACATTCATATGCTAAAGTTGGATGCTGCAGTACTGGACCCCTTCATCTGTTCCTCCTAGTGTAGCCATGTTGAATTAATCTCTTCTCTCTGCTTTCCAAAATTGCTTTGTCTACCATTTTCATATTTAGAATTTTATTGTATGTATGTTTGCACATGCACATGTGTGTGAGCATGTGGAGGTCAGCCGATAACTTGCAGGAGTCAATTTCTCCTCCAGCACAGGTTCCAAGGATCATTCTCAGGTCTTCAGAGTTGGTGGCAAGTGCTTTGACTTGCTGTGGTACCTCAAATGACATTCACCTTTCCCATAGGCTCATACCTTAGAATACTTGTTCCTAGTTGGCCAGTTTTGGGGAGGTTATGAAACTAATAGGGGCAAGGCTATATAGAGAAAGTATATCATGGGGTGGGCTTTGAGAATTTACAAACTTGCCCCATTCTACCTTGGTGTCTGCTTGCTATGTGAGGGTATAGTGTGGTCTCTCAACCTCATATTCCAGCCACTGGCTGCCATTCAGCCTCTGCCATTATGGTTCTCTCTCTCTGGAACTGTAAGCAAAAATAAGTTTTCATCTTCTCCTTGCTTTTGGTCATGGTCAGAGCAAGATCATTTGGTTTTTGGCCTACTGGGTTCCATCGCTTTGTAGTCACAGAGTCCTCCTAGTCATCCAGTCTGAAGATCTCAACAAATCACAGTCCTTACAAGCTAAGCTTAGCCATCTCTCCTCAGTGGGCTGTTTAGAGAGACAATTAATTGTAAGAGTAGAGAAAGGAGATGTGTTCTCTGTGACACACTGTGCAGAGAAACAGAGGTCCATTCACCCTTAAGCCCATAGTCCAGGAGTCCTGAAGTGAAGTTGATATTTAAATGGAGAGCAAGAGGCAAGGATAACTAAGCAGTCCTGGCCATGAGTCCCACCCATCATTGACTCTTCATTAGCTCATTTTGGATCCTCTTATAAGGTGGTCTCACATGTTTATGGAAATGTGTAAAATGTCTTTTCAGGAGGCAATTTCTCTTCTGGTTGGTCGAGGCTTTGCCCTTTCCTTCCTCCAAGATGAGACTCCGAGGAGATTCCAATTGCTTCAAGTATTTTGTTTCAATACTCACTAGCCAAATGGAGTGACACACATGGCTGTCTTTGGACCAGCTTGGCTCCTGCCAGGATGGTGAAAAACACCAATGTGGCTTCTTCAGAGGGCATCAGTTTACACAACTTGGAGAGCATTCTGTGGTTTTGATCACCAAAGAAATGGTGTGTGTGTGTGTATGTGTGTGTGTTAGTGTGTAATGGTTTAGTATGCTAATATTTCAAATATATAGCACCATTTGTGTTGAGCTAGGAGTGTGGGTGCCATAGATACATTAGAAATGTTCATTCTGGACATTTTCCTATGGATAAGAGAGGGGGAAAAACACAATAAAAGAACACAGAGTTTTTCCTTGTTTGAAAGTCTCTCCTCACATGCTGTAAACATAAAGTTCCTGTCGTTTCCTCCTAGGGATATTCCCTAACAACCTTGAGTCAGCAGGGTCAGCACTTCCTTCTTTCTCTCTTTGTTTTTTGAGACTGAGTTTCTATGCTCTGTAACTCTCTCTGTAGACCAGGCTGGCCTTGAACTCACTGAGACCTACCTGCTTCTATCTACTGAGTGTTGGTCAGCATTTCCTTCTTTTCCAAAGCTACTAGGCAGAATTTCTGTAACTGGAGTCTCGTTCCCACAAACCATAACAAACAGAACTATGAATAAATAAGATAAACAAATCAGCGAAGTCAAAGGCAAACATACAAAAAAACCTCCTCAAACAATACATACCTTCCAAACAATGTTCCACTTCCAATCTTCCACACCAAAAGTAATCAAGGAAAACCAACAAACGGAAACACAGAGTGGGCAGAGATATTTTCACATGAAATCAAGGGCAAAATAGCTTGCCAAATCTTTCATAGCAGGGCTCATACTTGGGATCAGAGTAATAAGGAGACAGACAAGAGGGTCATGAGCTTGAATCTACTCTACCTGACTTGTGTCAAGAAAACCAAACTAATGAATCAAAGAAACCAAAACTTCTTTCCAAAGAAAGCATCAAAGGAAGTAAGACTGCATGAGGCAAGAGAGATGGCGAGTGGTAAAGAGCTGTGGTCACTGTTCCAGAGCACCTAGGTTAGATTCCCATCACCCACATGGTGGCTCTCAGCCATCAGTAATCCAGTTCCAGGGGCTCTAACACCTGCTTTTGGCACATTCAGGCACTAAGCATGCATATGGTGTGTGTGAGTGTGTGTGTGTGTGTGTGTGTGTGTGTGTGTGTGTGTGTGTGTACTGGCAGAACAAAAAGAAAACCTGAGGAGAAAAGTCACATATACATTTTAATTACCAAAAAGTAGAAAAATGGGTGAAGTTATTGATTTTTGTTACTGGGGAAGTTGAGTATCCTGGTTGGTTAGATTGTCAAGACATTGTAGTTATTTGGGAAGAGGAACTTGAATTGAGAAAATACCTCCATCTGGTCTGTAGGAAAGTCTGTTGGGTATTTTCTTGGTTAATGATTGATGGGGGCAGGCCCATCCCACAATGGTTGTGGTCATCTCTAGGATGGTGGTCCTGGGTTCTATAAAAAAGCAGGCTGAGCAAGCCATGGTGAGTGAACCAGTAAGCTGACCCCTCCACAGCTTTTTCTTCAGCTTCTGTCTCCATGTTGTTGCTAGACTCTATGCCCTGATATTCCTAAGTAGTGTGACTATAGAATTGTAAGGTGAAATTAACCCTTTCTTCCCCAGATTTAGTTTGGTCATGGTCTTTTATCTCAGCAATAGAAATCCTAACTAAGACACTGTCACTTCCACATTTGAGTCTTTAGTCTGTTAGTAAAAGAATTTAGAAATAGACTCAGAAGGGAGCTTGAGGACAATTTTAATGTAGTTTGAAATGAAAACAACAGGGCAGGCAAGCTGTAAATCTTGGCAACTGCCTGGTGAAGGGAAATAGAGGAGGAAGAAAGAGAGCCATACTGTTTGTAAGCAGTTACATGGGAAATAAACAGCTACATGGGGGTTGGGGGGGAGGGAGGGGGACTTTAAGAAACAGAGTGAGAAAGCCCAATGTATCCAGGGAAGCATACTGTCTTAGTTAGGGTTTCTATTGCTGTGAAGAGAAACCATGACCACAGCAATTCTTAACAAGGTGGTAACTTACACTTTCAGAGGTTCAGTTCAATATCACAATGACAAGTAGCATTGTCGGATGCATGTGGCATGAAAGGAGACGTGGTACTGGGGAAATCTTGGCTTGCAGGAAACAGGAAATTGACTGAGCTGCACTGGGCAGTATCTTGAGCATAGGAAGCATCAGAGCACAGCCCATAGTGACACACTTCCTCTAACAAGTCATACCCATTCCAACAAAGTCACATCTCCTAAGAGTGCCACTCCATATGACCTTCAGACTACCACCCATGCCAAGGCAGTGGCCAGCACCAGAAAGAAAAGGAGATCAAAAAAAGGAAGAAACAGGTATGTTTTTCTGAGTGCCTGCACTGAGAAAGAGTCCTGGGAAAGACAAGTCATTGCCTCACAGGGGAGGTCAGTTATCCTCTCTGTCAGTGCTGGGAGATGAAGCCAGTTCTGTGGAAGAGCAGCCAATGATCTTAACCAGTGTGTCACCTATCGTGGTTTAATAAGAATCAGGATAAACAAATAGGCCCAACAGATGTTTATTCAGGGAGAAATAACTTACAACCTAGAAAATGAACATCAGCAGGTTCCACCAGATGCTCTCCTCTCCAAGTCTGGTCCAGGAAGAGAACTCTCCCAGGTTCCTCCTCAGACCTAGTTCAGCAGGTCACTTCTGCTGGTGTCTCCACTCCCAATGGCGTGGTCAGTGTCACAGATGCTGACAAGGTGAATAGCTCACTACTGCCCTCCCCCCACCCAAAAAATAAATCTTATAGAAAGGGAAAGTGGAACCTTTCCTTCTTTGGTATTATAACTCTCCTGAATTCCCTATTCTGCCATTTCCATTCCAGACAGTTCTACCTGGTTAAGGGCCAGATACCAAATCTCACTGCATTTCTGTTTTCCCTGAATATTACCTAATGCATGGAACAGAACTTTTTAATGGGCAGAGCTCCCCATGACTAAACAGGGGTGTATTTATGATCTTTTGTTCAGAATCTCACCCATTTCTCAGCTTTGAAGCTGCCTCTCAGGGACATTATACACGGTTGACAAGTTGTCAGGCAAGAAGGCCTGAAAGGCAGCCTTCTCTCCACTTCCCAAGTTGTGTCTTGTCAGACAGGACAGTTAGAAACACTTGTGTTCTTTATGTTCCTACAGCATCCAGGGCTGACCCCGTGACTGCTCCACTGCTCAGCATCACAGTTTTCTTTCTGGCTCAGCTACTGTCGTGACTGCAAGGGAAGAACAGACAGATATAGGTTTGGTTCCCATTATGCATGCCCATAATATTATAATAGTTTGTGAAACTGTTTTATGAAATTTGAATTAAGTTTCCAGTTTGGATTACAGGAGAGCTAGTCAATGAATGATATTCTGATACAAACAAGGTAATTCTGCCTGAGGTTTTATCTATATTTGCTCCATTCACGAGCTGCTTTGGTTCTGAGTTTAAATGGGCCTACTGTGTATGGTGGCTCGTTCCCTTGAAGTTTTTGAGTGGAGAATAAAACTTAACATTCTCTTACTCTTGTGTCTATTCACTTTACACATAGGGCATCCTGATACACATAGGATAGCCACTACCAGAGGAAAGAATTTTCTTGGTTTTTCAAGACAATGTTTCTCTGTGTAATTCTGGCTGTCATAGAACTCACTGTGTAGATCAGGCTGACCTCAGACTCAAAGATTTGCCTGCCTCTGCCTCTGGAGTGCTGGGATGAAGGTTTGTGCTAACACCTCCCAGCAGGAGGGAAAACTCTTAAAGTGGTGATGAGGACACAGTTGGGGAAAAGAATATCTAGGAATGGTGGTTCAGACCTGTAATCCCAGCACTGAGGAGGCTGAGGCAGGATCATAGCCTGGGCTACATACATAGTTTCAGGCCAGCCAGGACCTCAGAGGGAGACTCTGATGTATGGGAGATGAAGGACTTGGGGTTGATGGTGTGCTTCAATCTTTAAACTAAATAAGAGTATGAAAGAGTTTATTTTAACAATATAATTGCAAATATCCAAAACTCTTAAGATCAACAGAAATTAAATCACAGCACCACAAACAAGTTTTCAGAGAAACATCATTCTTCTCCTGGAATTTGCTCTATGTCTTTAATTAAGTATAAGGTTGTAAAACAAACATGATCACTTTTCCTAACTCAGTGATGTTCAAATCAATCTCTTTGGAAGCACTGGCTGATTTGTAACTCTTGGCCTATGATATTTCTTACTGTATTGTTCATTTGGTTACAATGAAACACTTTTACATGCTTTGATTGAACTCTGTATTTATTTTAGTTAAATTTTTAGATTGAGTTTCACCATGTAACTCAGGTTGGCTTAGAACTTATGGTCAGCGGGCCTTGGACTCCAGACTGTTAGGATTAAAAGCACAAAGTACTGCGTAGTCCATATCTCCTCTCCACCCCATGTCTGGTGTGCATTTTGGGTATTTTTATTCACACATGCTTAGGTGCATGTGTGGCATGTGTGGACATAAGTGCACATGTGTATATAGGCATGTATAGCCTGGAGTTGATGTCAGGGGAATTCTTGGATGGCTACCTAACCCATCTCAGCTGTTTTGTGGGGCAGCTTCCACACATATACTCATAAACACACACACACACACACACACACACACACACACACATGCCTGCCGCCTGGTCTTGTCCTGCCTCCACGCCGCCAGCCCCAAATAATGCACAGAGACTCTGTATTTGATACAATGCTATTGGCCAGGTGCTAGTTTTTAATCGGCTAGCTCTGTCTTTATTATCAACCCATTTCTATGTATTTCCACATGGTCTTACCGAGAGTAGAGGAATGGCGGTTCTGTTCTCTCCAGGCTCTCCATCCTGACACTTCCTTACTACTTCCTCTTCCTCCTTGTCTCCTAGTCCCTCCTATCTTCCTTTCCTATTGTCCAGCAGTGCTTTATTTATTAACCAGTATGAGAAACATATACAGAATGACATCTCCTATCAGACACACACACACCACACTCACAGAGGATACACACCACACAATACTACACACACATAGACACATACACACACTCACACAGACACTCACACACACACTCATACACACACACACACACAGACACAGACACTCAGACACACAGACAGACACACAGATACAGATACAGACACAGACACACACACACACACACACACACACACACACACACACACATACTCACATACCTTTATCTACTATCCAGGTCCAGCATAGTCAAGGATAGGACAGAACCAGACCTAGACAGCAAAGCCCTTTCTCCTGGAACATTAAAGATTCTTTTGGGAGACAATGGGGCAGGACTGCAGTCCAAGCTATCTAGGAGGCTGAGGCAGGAGGATTACAGTTCAAGTCCAAGCAACACAGTCACTTAAGTGAAGTTGGAGAACTTGACAACATCGTGTCCCCAAATGAAGGATGGATTCATGAGACTTTGAGTTTTATTCCCAAAGCGGCCAACAATCCCCAGGGAGTGAATCCTCCAGTCTCTGCAGCATTAGCAAGATGGAGCTTTCCAGGGAGCAGGGACAACTGGGCAGGAAAGGAGAAAGCATGTTTAAGGGAGATTCCTACACCCATCTCCTTAGCTCTCTGTTGTAACATCTCATTTCTGTATACATGTCCCTTTCCATTTAATGGTGTTTACATCGGTTCAGCTAGATGGATGCCCATTGGTACCCACACAGCAGGCATCTGAGGATAGGGGCATAGAGGACAGATCTGGTCTGGAATCTGCCACTTGCCACTTCCCTAGGCAGTGAGCAGCAGCCCCCTAGGGTATGAGAACTTCCACTCCTGCAGTAGGACAATGGTGGACATGTTTATCTTGCATTAATTCCACAGAGTAATAATCTAATCACATTCTGAACTGATTTGAGGCACTCGTGTGGACCGAATTCATCCCTACACCCTAGGAGTAGCTTGATAAAGGGTCAGCCAGGCCACATCAAGTATTATTGCTTAATTAAAAACAAACTTCCAAGTTATTATTTATTTACTTATTTATATATTTATATATTTTTACTTTGCCATAAAACAAGACTCTCTCATGTGCACAGTCTAGGTATAAAAGATAATAGCAATGAGAAATGGTTGAGGAGGAGAGTCTATTTCTGAAGAGGAAGGTGACCGGTGGGGTGGATGTGAGGGGCAAGTAAGGGTAATGGGTGAATATAATCTGAGGGAATGAAGTACATTCATGAAAACATTATAATGGGTCCCACTCTTTGATGGGAGAGTCTCTTGATGAAATCTTCCAACCTGCTTTGTCCCGATGTAGGTCATAAAGCCCTCTCCTTCTGCAGCATCCTGTCTTACCCACTAAGACACGTCATGCAGGATGTTGAAGCCCACAAAACTTTCCCTTGCTTTTTCCCAAGGAGATTTGTGCAAGGTTTCTATATCATTCAAATTCCTTCTAGACCCTGGCAATGCTTCTGTCTTTGATTTTAGCCACAAGGTTTCCTCAATGATTAACACCACTGAATATTATCTATTTAGTCTGTTTTTCCATTTTTTTTTCTATTGTCTTGTATGGTTTTTTGTTTTTCCTTACTGATTGTGAAAATTTAAAAAGTACACCTGGATAAGAATCATCGATATATATATATATATATATATATATATATATATATATATATATCTCATAGATATAATTAACATAGATATAATACCTGTCTGGTTCTGTGAAGTCTTTAATTTAGTACAGTAAGAGTTTTGTCTGGGTCTTTCTTTAATTAGTATTTGTTCAAAGATTTATTTAATTTATGTGTGTGAGAGTGTTTTGCCTGTATATGTGCACCATATGTGAACCTGGTACATGCAAAAGCCAGAAAAGGTTATTGGGACCCCTGGATTTGGAGTCAGGGGTGGTAGTAATCTGTCTGTGGGTCCTGGGAATTGACCCCAAGTCCTCTGCAAGAGCAACAAGTACTGTTAATGCTGAGCCACTCTGTAGCCTCTTGCTTTAATTTATTAAGAGGCAAGAGACTAATTAAGTAATCCAGGCTGACTAAACCCATGATCCTCCTGCCACAGTCTTCCAAGTATATTGGGTTATGTCCCAGTGTCACAGACTAGCAAAGAAGTTCTTGTTATTTACTAGTTGTTATTTATAGTTGTTACTTGGCTCACCATTTAGCCCAGGCTGGCCTTGAGCTCACAGTCATCCTGCTTTACTCTCCTGAATGCTGGGGTTACAGATGTGTGTTATCTTACCTGGATAACAAGATGAACAAAAGTTCTTAGTTTTTTTGTTTGGTTCTGCCTTTTTTTTAAGTCAAACTAAAAATACAAAGACCAGTGGCTACAATGTATGTTTTTTATTGTTTCATTCCCTGAACAATCCTTAAAAAATGTTACATAATGGACAGGAGAGATGGCTCAGTGGTTAATAGCATTGGCACTGGCGGTTTTTACAGAGGACCAGGGTTAAATTCAAAGCATCCTCATCATAGTGAGTTACAACATCATTAACTCTAACTATAGGGAAGCTGACACTCCATTCTGGCCTCATCAAGCACCAGAATAGATACTGTTAGCATCCAGACACACCATGTTACCTGGGGGACCTGGCAGAGTGCATCACCCTGTGCACATGACAAGCAGTGTCCTGGCTGTGGACACAGCTACAAAAGGTCCCTTTAAGAGAGAAGCTCTACTTTCTTCCTCTATTTCCTTCTGTCTCTCTGAAGAGGTAGACAGGTCTCTGTGTCTTTCTCTTTCTCTCTCTCTGCTTTCTGTTTCTCTCTTGTCTCCCCTCTCTGCCTTCATTTCCCACAGTAAACTTCCCGCTTAACTTCTGCCTACATGGTTTTATGTCTCACCTGCTTTGGGATCTCCTAAGGTCCCCCCCTCATGCCACATATTAACATGTCTCAGGTCCCCCAAAGATTGTCAGTGCCCCCCCCCTCAGGTCGGCAGGAAGCAGTCTTGAATACTCTATGCCCTTATTCCCCTAACCTGCCATGCCTGACTGCTCCCATTTCAATACATAAAGCAGGGGGGAATGTTAGCATCCAGGCACAGCTTGGCCCTGCCCCTTGGTGACCAGGCACAGTGCATCTCCCTTCCACCCATGGGAAGCAGTATACTGGCTCTATGCATGCACAGGAGCTCCCTAAAAGAGACTGGCTCTGCCTATTCCCTCTCTCTTACCTGCTGTTCCTCTGAAGAAGCAGACAAGTCTTTGCTACCCCACCCTTTAACTCACATCTCTTCCTTCCCCTTCCTCACTCTCTTCCCTTCTCCCAATAAACTTCCTACATAAGTTCTGCCTTTTGTCCTATGTGTATCACACACACCATGGGATCTGCTAAGGTTCCCCTCCCACTGCATATCACAACACATGAAACTGAATGTAAAATGAAATAAATGGAGAACATGGCTATTAACGTATGGAGAAGCATTTTATTGTAGATATAATGGAGAAATCAGGCAGAGGGAAGGCTCCAGGTTGCACACACTGGCAGACTAAACCAGACCACAATAGCAGAGAGGGAGAGAGAGCAAGTGAGGAGCTGTCAACCAAGGCTTCCCAGGCCAATAGACCAAGAGACTGGCACAGCCAAAATGGTTGAGTTATATAAGGACCAAGCTGCAGGAAGGGAAGCAGAAGTCCAGCCCCTGGGAGGGTGAGGTTTAGGGTGGGGTGGGGTGAGAAGTGCTGGCTTTGTGACCTAATATTCTAGGCTTTTGTGATGATAAGGGGTGATGTAATCTCTTTTATAACTACTTCCTGCTGAAATTGGGGCATTGATGTCAGGGCCCAGGAAGGCTGGAATAATGGTCAAAGGATGGGAAAACAGTAGAGTGTAGGCTGTTTGGATCCCTGTGTGGGTCCTGCAGGACTACCTGAGGCTAAGGAAGTGCATGTTTGCCTTGGAGCAGTCTGTGTTGCAGAGCTTCAGGATAGTCAGAAATCCAGTGAGATGCACCTAGGGCTGGCACATTCGGAGCAGTTTGCTGTCTTCAGTTGGTTGGAAATCTGTTGGGACAGAAACACACTTATCTTGGGTATACATCTCAAATGTCCAGGTCTGGTAGCTGAGGGCAGGAAGTCTCAAGATCAGGAGGAAATAAAAACAAACACTCTCCAAAAAAAATCACACATAATATAACTTCTCCTACTCAAGTCACATTTTCCCAGTTTAAGAACTGGAGATGAGACTTCTGGAAATTATTTCTTTCCAGTGATGAACTAAAGTCATAGAAGCAAATGGCATATCTTTACAAGACAAAACCCTGTCACAAAGGAAGGAGGGTGGCTTATGTGGGAGTGAAAGACAAAGAAATAAAGTTAAAGAAACCCCTCACTTGAAATGAAGGACTAACCTGGAAACCAATATCTGTTCCTTGGAATTTGCTAACTTCCCCTCAAAAGGCCCTGAGATAACAAGATACCAAGAATTCACACTGCCCCTCCTTTCTTGTGACTAGGGTCCTTAAGAAACAAAGAGATAACTGCACCTCTGGTTTGCCCAGACAAGATTAATTAGCATACCCTAAGACCCTAAGGTCTATTGACCCCAATAGGGAAACCATCTGGCCTCAAAGGGTCAAGTAATCAATGGACAGAGGGTCCCACACCCTCCCTAAGCTTGTGGGTTTTGCCAGGGGGGAGGGGGAAGGGGGAGGGGGAGGATGCTTCTCTCTAGCCTGCATGCTGGAGAAGCCCATTTGCTCAAAGGTTTCCTATTCATTAAAGCCTCTTGAGTGTTGCAGGAACTGGACTGGATATTGAGTTCTTGGGGATACTGACCGAAACTAGGAGACTCCTTGTTCTGAGGGTCTTACAGGAGCACATAAGGATAACTTGTCCATAGCACTACATGGAAAAGAGTTGTCTTCTCTCTTGTTTCAATTCTGAGTATCTCATGTCTTACCCCCTGGGATTTCAGTTTCTGTAGCAGGGCTGAGGCCACATGCTTCCCTTCCTAGCTGTGTGTTAGTTCCCATTCTCATTAGCACAGCAGAAATAAGAGCCAATTGGCCTAAATCAGCTCTCTAAGGAGTGGAATCAAAAAATTCTGTAGTTATTTCAGAAAGAGGCTGAGCCTGGCTCAGGATGTTGAGGGTCGTTCAGTAGTATTTTAAGAGAAGAGACTGATGGGATCATTCAAGGAAGGCATGGAGTTCTGGCTGCTTTGGACACCCGTGGAAACAGAAAAACTGGTAAATGACCAGGAACTACAGATGCAAGCATAACTAACAGAATACAAGAGATCAAAGAGGGAAGCTCAAGAGCAGAAGATAAACTAGATGAAATAGATTCATCGACCAAAGAAAATCTTAAATGCAGCAAATCCTTACCACAAATCATCCTGAAAATGTGTGACACCATGAAATGGCCAAACATAAGAATCCTAGGCATAGAAGAAGGCAAAGAAGCCCAGGTCAAAGGTGCAGAAAACATACTCAACAAAATCATTGAAGAAAACTTTCCCAATCTGAAGAAGGACATGCCCATGAAAGCAAAAGAAGCATCCTGAACCCCAAATAGACTGGACCAAAAAAAAAAAAAAAAAAAAAAAAAAGGTTCCCTCCCAACATAATAATTAAAACACCTAACATATAGAATAAAGAAAAAATGTTAAAGGCAGTGAATGAAAAGGCCAGGTAACATATAAAGGCAGACCTATCAAAATTACACCTGACTTCTCCATGGAAACTCTCAAGGCCAGAATGTCTTGGATAGATGTTCTACAAATACTAAGAGTCCACGGATGTCAGCCCAGACTACTATAGCCAGCAAAACTCTCAGTCACTACAGACAGAGAAACAAGATGTTCAATGAAAAAGCCAGATTTTCACAATATATATCCACAAATCCAGCACTACAGAAAGTTCTGGAAGGAAAACTCCAACCCAAGGTAGTTAACTACATTCACAAAGGCATAGGCAACAGATAATCCCACTTTACATGAACCCAAAAGAAAACACAGGGCAAATATACTTACAGTACCACCGACAACAACAAATCTAAAACAAACAAGAATTAACAACCAATGATCTTTACTTTCCCTCAACATTAGTGGTCTTAATTCGCCTATAAAAAGCACAGGTTAACAGAATGGATATGAAGACAGAATCCATCCTTCTGTTGCATACAAGAAACACATCTAAGCTTCAAAGACAGACATTACCTCAGGGTAAAGTGCTGGGAAAAGATCTTCCAATCAAATGGACCCAAGAAGAAAGCAGGTGTAGCTATCCTAATATCTAACAAGTTACACTTCAAACCAAAATCAATCAAAAGAGATGAAGAATGTCATTTCACATTCATCGCAAGAGAAATCCATCAACACAAAGTCTCAGTTCTGAACATCTATGCCCCTAATACAAAGGCACCCAAATTATTAAAACAAAATGCTACTAAAACTCAAAGCTCACATAAAACCTCACACACTCATACTGGGAGACTTCAATACCCCACTCTCACCACTAGACAGGACCACCAGACAGAAACTTAACAAACAAACAAAAGAACTATCAGAAGTGATGTCCCAATTGGGTTTAACAGACATCTATAGAACATTCCATCCAAACACAAAAGAATATACCTTTTTCTCAGCTCCACATGGAACCTTCTCTAAAATCAAAAACATATTAGACAACATAATAAACTTCAATGGAAAAAAAAAATATTGGGATAGCCCCCTGCATCTTATCAGACCACCATGCTTTAAAGGTGTAATTTAATAACAACACAAATTACAGAAACCCTACAAACTCGTGGAAACTGAACAATGCGCAATTGTCTCATTCCTGGTCAAAGAAGAAGTAAAGAAAGAAATTAAAGAATTCCTAGAATTCAACGAGAATGAAGACACAACATACTGGAACTTATGGGACACTTTAAAAGCAGTGCTATGAGGGAAGTTCATTGCACTAAGTGCCCATATGAAGAAAATGGAGGATAGTCACATTAGAGAATTAACAGCACAACTGAAAGCCCTAGAACAAAAAGGAGCAAACTTATCCTGGAGAATTAGATGCCAGGAAACAATCAATCTGAGGGTTGAAATCAATAAAGTAGAAACTAGGAAAACAATACAAAGAATCAATGTAACAAAGAGTTGGTTTTTCGAGAATATCAACAAGATAGACAAACCTTTATCCAAACTAACCAAAAAGCAGTATGGCGGTTCCTCAGGAAGATGGGAAGTAGTTTACCAGAGGACCCAGCAATCCTACTCTTAGGCATATACCCAAATATCCACATGCATGCATCAAAGACTTGTGTTCAAGTATGTTCATAGCAGCATTATTTGTAATATTAAGAACCTGGAAGCAACCTAGATGCCCCTCAACTGAAGAATGGATAAGAAGTGGCACATCTACACAATGGAATACTACTCTGCAGAAAAACATAATGGAATCTTGAAATTCGCAGACAAGTGGAAGGCACTTGAAGAAACCATCTTGAATGAGGTAACCCAGACACAAAAAGAGAATCATGGTATGTACTCACTCCTATATGGATTTTAGACCTAGATCAAAGGATCACAAGCCTATAATTCACATCACCAGAGGAACTAGGATACAAGGTGTATTCTAAGAGATTCATATAATAACCCTCACAGAATGGGGAAGGGACAAGTCCCTCAGAGCACATGGGAAGTGGGGGGTAGTGAATGCAGAGAGAAGTAGAAGAAAGAGAAGGGGAGGAGAGGAAAGCACGTGTGACTAGGAAGATTGAGTCAGGGTAAGAATAGAAGACAGAAGAGAGAGAGAGAGAGACACACACACACACAGAGAGAGAACATAAAAGAGAGAGCCATTTTGGTTTGAAGAGAAAACTGAACCTAAAGAAAGGTCTAGAGACGTACACAACTGCCACCAACTAACAATTTGAGCAACCCTGGAAAGGCTACCATAAATGCCCTTCCTGGATAGTGAGATCACCAACTAATTTGTCCATGGAGCCCTCATCTAATACCTGTTGGAAACAGAAGGAAACACCCATACCTAAACACAAAGTCGACCTAGAATCCAGAAGCAGATGGAGAGGACAAGAAGTGTTGTGGAAACACATAGAGACGGCTGACTTGAACAAGGAGGAGCTAATGGGATCCCAGACTGATAGCTGGGGATCCAGCATGAGAATGACTCAGGCACCCTCAGCCAGAGGGACTGAGCAGTCTAAGGGACCTCTGACAGGGGAACCAAGATGTATCACTGGTGCACAAAAGGATCCCCATGGAGGGATACTGCCTTAACCTCGAGACAGGAGAGAAGTCCTAGTCCCTACTTCAAATGACCTGACAGATCTACATGACCCCACCTGGATGGCATTGGCCTACATGTGGAATTGGGGTGGGGGGATGGGAGGGGAGGGTGATCAGGGTGCATGTGAGGGGGCAGAGATTATAAAAGTGAGTGAGTGAAGGAGGAAGAGGGAACTGCAATTGATATGTAAGATAATAAATTAAATAAAGAAATTAAATAAAAAAAGAAAAGAAAAAACTCAATATGTCAAATGAAGGAAAAAAAAAAAAAAGTCAGTAAAACACTGGGACTCAGCCTCTACATGAAAGTCAACAGCTAGTATGAAGGAAAGCCACTCCCCAAAGGGGAGCACAGGCAGAAAATTGCAGAGAGAGCAAGAGAAGTGGAATCTTGGGGGCTGGAATGGTGTCTCAATAGGTAGGAGCACTTGTTCTTGCACAGACCTGTGTTCAGCTTCCTCAATCCACTTGGAAGCTCCCAACCATCCTTAACTCCAGACCCAAGGGACCTGACACCCTCTTCTGACCTCTGTGGGCACAAGACATCCTCCTGGTGTCCATACATCACGGGAAAATGCTCATACACATTAAGATAAATAAGTCTAAAAGATTAGAAAAGTGGAATTGTACAGGGTGTAGATAAACCACTATGTCAGCCAGCCCTGGACTGCTCTGACTTCTCAACTCACTGTGTGTATAATAAATTAGTTCTCTTTGTTACCCACTGTGCAGCTCAAATTGGCCTCAACTCATGATCCCCCACCTCTGTCTCCCTGTGGGATTATAAACCTGTGGCACCACACCTGACTGCAAGTTTCCTCTTACCACTTCAAATTTGAATTTCTGATACTTGTGACTGAAAACTTCTGAACAGATGAAAGATTGTGATCATGTTTTCTCCTCAATCAACCATCAGAAGAATTGGTGTCCTGACTTTACTGAGGAGAAGCCACACCCAAGTGCAAAGCCTCAACCAGGACAGCACATCCCTCCTCCTGTTCAGAAAGTTAAGGAGACTGAAGAATGGATCACCCAATGCAAGTACAAAAAACAAACTCAAAATTGACCTGTGCTTTAAAAACAACAGTACAGGCATTCATCATGTAAGTGAAAAGGATAGAAGCAGCCATAATTCTAAGAAAATGTGAATGGAAAAGTTATGAATCTGCCTTTCCCTGTCTTAAGAATACTTTCCTCTTATTTTATACTATGTATTTATGTTTTGCTTTGCTTTTTAAGACAGGCTCTGTCTGTGTATCCCAGCCTTGTCTATAATTCATGATCTCCCTGCTTTAGTCCTTCTAGAACTGGAATCACAGGTGTGCATGGTCAGGAGAAGTCTTTGTGGGGCTGCAATCAGAGCCAGCCAAGCTGCCCCAAGTCCATACCTGAGTGAGGGAGTGTGGACAAGGTAAAGGCTACCTACGGACAATAAAGAAAAGACAGAGAGACAGAATAAAGGTCAGGATGACAGATCAGGCAATACTGAAATGCCAAAAGTTCATTTTTCACCACTCTTATATACCTTAATCAAAAAGGGGAACACAGTATCATGTATATGGAACAGACTTTTCTTCCTCCCTCATTCTAAAAGTGCAGTAACCACACCTTTGTTCCAAACTTCTCGTTCCCTAGCCGTGAAGTCAGGAGTAGCCACACCTCAGATTCAGATCTGATGTTATTTAGACTAAGACACACAAACATCCTACTGTAGCCACATCTTTGACCTTTAGGTCTTAACACTTGCTGAAGACAGCTTTGAACTCTGTGTTCTTGTGCCAAGATGGGAACCCACAGTGCACCCCATGTCCAGCCAAACTCCATTTTATTCACTGTCAGCTATGTTCTCACTTGGAATTTCTCTCCCTCTCTCTTTCTCTCTCCCTCACTCTCTGTTTTTTTCGAGACAAGGTGTGTCTCTGTAGCCCTGGCTGTCCTTGAACTGAGACAGCCACCTGCCTCTGCCTTCCAAGCTCTGGTATACTTCGTGCCTTTCAAGTAGTTGATTTATAAGGACACATAGATTCATACACCCATATGTGTTTGTACAATTTATTTTAGTCTCATTAACCTTTCTAAGCCATTAGGAATATAGTTATTTCCTTTTATGAACATAATAATAATGACTTTGTGTCATGCCAAAAGGACACAGTGGGTGTATAAGTCCTCACATCCTAAGCTTAATCTGCACAGTGTTCTCTCTCCAGTGCTTGCTTCCCCTTCCTGGCACATCTCTTTTCTGCTCAAGTACCAAGTCCTTTGTTATGTGACACTGTGCCTAGGAAGCTTCTCATATGACAAAGGATGAACAGCCAGGCAGTGGAGGGGAGCAGTAGTTATCCATGCAGCAGTGGCCAAGAGAAACTAAAGGCCTTGGATGCACCTCTTCTAGTTCTCCTGAGCATCACTAGTTTCCATGGGGATAACACACTCTCATCTTGACATCTATTCTAGTCTAGAGATTGAGTCGGGCAGAATCACACTGTGTGTCTCGATTGCATTTGAATACTCTGAGTCAATTCCCTGGAAGTTGTGTTGTGACTCTGTTGTGACAGGTATCCCTGATTCAGCTTCTTTTTTCAACCCTCTTTTCTTTCATCTGTTCCCATTTCCTGTCTCTCAACTAGGCTTCCCGCGGTCTCCTATGAAGTCTACTTCAGGCCTCACTCACTCCTTCCCATTCTTTGTTGTGTTCAGCAGCTTTTAGCCACTAGGACTCTTTGTTGTTTACATTTCTGCTGGAAAAACCCTTGTGCAAAGGAAACAACATAGGTACTGTGCACACACAGACCTGCCCCAGGGAAATCGATGTGTGGCAATCACACTTCCAATTTTGGGCCTTCCATGACATCATGGAGCAGCTTTTTCCTCTGGAGGACATGCACCTTGGGTTTAGCTCCATGGCTAAGGGAGGGGCAGTGAAGTGTCCTCCTCAGTGGGGGGTGCAGTCTGTTTCTCATGCTCATTATAGTTGCTGTCTCCCCCTGGCTTCAACAGTTCCCTTGTTGGTCAGGATAAAGGAATATAGGAGGCAAGCTTTCATGGAGAAGAATCTGGGGAGAGTGTGAACTACGAAGGCATAAATGCACCAGAAATGTTGGAGGCAATGGCTGTAGGGAAGTTTAAGGAAGTTTTTGTTTGTTTGTTTGTTTGTTTTTTTAGTTTTTCATGACAGGGCCTTGCTCGACCTGAAACTCACTCTTACTCCTGATGGTCTCTAACTCAAAGATCTGCCTTCCTCTGCCCGCTGGGTGCTCATATTAAAGGCATCTGCCACAACCCTCCCTTATTAATTTTTAAACAAGGGACTCATACGGCCCTGGCTGTCCTAGAATTCATTCACAATATTACTAGTCACATTGTGTAAAGATAACAGGATTTTACATGTATTTCAACTACTAAGCACTTTTATCACTTCGTGTAAGGATAAAAGACAAAAAGTGATCCTCATGGCTGTAGATCTGGGACCCAAAGGACCAACTCAGCCTGCTCAGGTTGTCTGTGTTCTTCCAATGCACTGCCCTTAATTTCTGATGAGTGTTATTTTAACTTGGACAGTGGGTGAGGGAAAGCAGTGGTTTTTAAAATAGTGAGCACTGTGCAACCTTTTAAAGCAAGAAGGAATTCTCAGAAGAACTTGCGCAAACAGCACCACATCCTTGTTTAAGACACAGAGCCTTTGTAGATCTTTGGGTGATCATTGTGACCATTTTGATCTTAAGCATTAAGGCACATAGGATTTCCATTTTGAGGCCAGTCTGATAACATCAGAATGGACACTAAATGTGTTTCGATTACAAATGCCTACAACTTGTATAGCATCTATAAGAGTGCGTTTCAGAAAGTGTCCATAACATGTGAACTCAATAATGTACACATTACCTCTTTTTTTGAGACAGAGTCTCCCTATCTATGTAAGCCTGTCTACCTGGGAACTGGCTATGTACATCAATTGGCTACAAACTCACAAAGATCCACCTGCCTCTATCTCATGAGTGATGGGATTAAAACATTTTAGAAGGTTGCTTGACAAAAGTTGTCCATATTTTTGGCATTTTGAAATTTACATATTATGAAATGGTAAAATCAGGCTAATTAATCCAATAAAGTCATAATATTGTTTTTGTGGTGAGACATTTAAAATTTCATATACTTTTAAAGACATTTAAAAGTATATGATGTTCCTTTATTTTTTTTAAATTTTTAAAATTTATTTTATATAACAAATTCCATTTAAATGAAAACAAACATTTATAGACAATATTTGGGAATTTGGGCGTTGTTCTTTCCAAACTACTTCATGCTGGTAAGGGGCGCTGTGATGGGGGATTCGAAGAAGATTCAGAAATCCTGGCTATAGTCTGTAAGGCTGCTTTGTCCAGCTGTTTTGAATGTAGGATCACCTCATACTCTGTTTCAGGCAGTCTGGCTTGATCAAACCACATTAGTTTGGAAGGAATCCACATCTTTTCACTTTCTGTGGAAACAAAAATAGAAATGCTTTTCCCCAGTAACTTGTCCTTCAACTTAAATTTTGGAGTCAAAGCATTTTTTTTAATTTAATTTATTACTTTACATGTTGATCCCAGTTCCCTCTTCCTCCCTCCCTCCCTCCTTCCCATCCTTCTTCCCTCTCTCCTTCCCTCCCTCCTTCCCTCCCTTTTACCCTCTCTGCCCTCTCAAATGTACCCTAACCACCCAATCCTCCCATCCCCCCATCCCAATTCCACACGTAGGGGAATGCCATCCAGTCGGGGTCATGTAGGTCTGACAGGTCATGTGAAGTAGGGACTAGGGCTTCTCTCCTGTCTCTAGATTAAGGCAGTTATCCCTCCATGGGGGATATTTTCGCAAAGTCCTTTTGTGCACCAGGCATACATCCTGGCTCCACTGTCTGATGTCTCTTAGACTTCTCAGTCCTTCTGGGTGAGACCCATATTCAGAGGGGCCTGAGTCAGTCCCATTCTGGCTTCCCAGCTATCAGTCTAGTGGCCCCTTAGCTCCTCCTTGTTCAGGTAAGCTGTCTGTATGTGTTTCTGCCACATGGTCCTGTCCTCTCCATCTGCATCTGGGTTCTAGTTCTACTGAGTGTTTATGGGTGTTTGATCCTGTTTCCAACAGGCATTAGTTGAGGGCTCCATGAATAAGGGAGTTGTTGATCTCACTCTCCGGGAAGGGCATTTATGATATCCTTTCCACGGAAGCTCAAATTGTTATTTGGGAGCAGTCTTGTAGTTCTCTAGACCTTTCTTTGTGTTCAATTTTATCTTCAAACCAATATTGGCTCCCTCTTTTATGTTCTCTCTCTCTCTCTCTGTCTCTCTCTCTCTTTCCTGTCTTCTATTCCTAACCAGGCTCATACTTCCTGGTCGCACATGTTTTCTCCTACTTTTCTCTCCATTCGCTGCCCCCCCACTTCCCCTGAGCTCTGGGGGACTTGTCCCTTCCCGGTTCTGTAAGGTACTTTATATGAATCTCTTAGAATACACCTTGTATCCTAGTTCCTCTGGTGGTGTGAATTATAGGCTGGTGATCCTTGGATCTAGGTCTAAAATCCATATATGAGTGAGTACATACTGTGTTCCTCTTTTTGTGACTGGGATACCTCATTCAGGATGGTTTCTTCAAGTGCTATCCACTTGCCTGCGAATTTCAAGATACCATTATTTTTTCCCCCAGAGTAGTATTCCATTGTGTAGATGTGCCACATCTTCATTAACCATTCTTCAATTGAGGGGCATCTAGGTTGCTTCCAGTTTCTTGCTATTACAAATAGTGCTGCTATGAACATAGTTGAACAGATGTCTTTGTTGCATGGATGTGAATCCTTTGGGTATATGCATAAGAGGGGGATTGCCAGGTCTTGTGGTAAACTAATTCCCATTTTCCTGAGGAACCGCCATACTGATCTCCAAAATGACTGTATGAGTTTGCACTCCCACCAGCAGTGGAGGAGTGTTCCCCTTTCTCCACATCCTGTCCAATATAAGTCATCATTGGTGTTTCTAATTTTAGCCATTCTGGAGGGAGTAAGATCGTATCTCAAAGTTATTTTGATTTGCATTTCCCTGATAGCTAAGGATGTGGAGCATTTTCTTAAGTGTCTTTCAGCATTTTTGATTTCCTCTATTGAGAATTCTTTCTTCAGTTCTGTACCCCATTTTTTAATAGGGTTATTTGGTGTTTTGTTGACTAGTTTCCCGAGTTCTTTGTATATTTTGGAGATCAGCCCTTTGTCGGATATAGGATTTGTGAAAATCTTTTCCCAGTCTGTGGGCTGCCGTTTGGTCTAGTCCACTGTGTCCTTTGCCTTACAGAAGCTTCTAAGTTTGAAGAGGTCCCATTTATTAATCGTTTCTCCCAGTGTCTGTGCCCCTGGAGTTATGTTCAGGAAGCGGTCTCCTATACCAATTTGTTCAAGGGTACCTCCCATTTTCTCTTGTAAGAGGTTCAATGTGGCTGGATTGATGTTGAGGTCTTTGATCCATTTGGACTTGAGTTTTGTGCATGGCGACAGACATGGTTCTATCTGCAGTCTTCTACACACCCTCATCCAATTGTGCCAGCACCATTTGTTGAAGATGCTGTCCTCGCCCCATTGTATAATTTTAGCTGTTTTGTCCAAAATCAGGTGTTCATAGGTGGGTGGGTTAATATCAGGATTTTCAATTCGATTCCATTGGTCTACCTGTCTATTTTATGCCAATACCAGGCTGTTTTCAGAACTATAGCTCTGTAGTAGAGCTTAAAGTCAGGAATGGTGATGTCCCCCCGAAATTCTTTTATTGTATAGGGTTGTTTTGGCTATCCTGGGCCATTTGTTTTTCCATACAAAGTTGATTATTATCCTTTCAAGGTCGGTGAAGAATTGTGGTGGGATTTTAATGGGGATTGCATTGAATGTGTAGATTGCTTTTGGCAAGATTGCCATTTTTACTATGTTTATCCTACCTATACAAGAGCATGGGAGATCTTTCCATTTTCTGGTATCTTCTTTAATTTCTTTCTTTAGAGCCACAAAGTTCTTATTATATAGGTCTTTTACTTGTTTGGTAAGCATTACACCAAGATACTTTATGTTGCTTGTTGCTATTGTAAAGGGTGATGTTTCTCTGATTTCTTTCTCTGCCTCTTTGTCGTCTGAAAAAAGTAGGGCTACTGATTTTTTTTGAGTTTATCTTGTATCCTGCTAGTTTGCTGAAGGTGTTTATCAGCTGTAGGAGTTCCCTGGTAGAGGTTATTGGGTCGCTTATGTAGACTATCATATCATCTGAAAATAGAGACAGTTTGATTTTCTCCTTTCCAAATTGGATCCCCTTGATCTCCTTTTGTTGTCTTATAGCATTAGCTAGAACTTCTAGTACGATATTGAAGAGATATGGAGAGAGAGGGCAGCCTTGTCTTGTTCCTGATTTTAGAGGAATTGGCTTAAGTTTCTCTCCATTTAGTTTGATGTTGGCAGTTAGTTTGCTGTATATTGCTCTTATTATGTTTAGGTGTGTTCCTGTTATCCCTGACCTCTCCAAGACCTTTATCATGAAAGGGTGTTGAATTTTCTTGAAGGCTTTTTCTGCATCTAGGGAGATAATCATATGGTTTTTCTTTTTCTGTTTGTTTATATGGTGGATCACGTTGATAGATTTTTGTATGTTAAACCATCCCTGCATTCCAGGTATGAAGCCTACTTGGTCATGGTGGATGATTTCTCTGATGTATTCTTGAATTCGGTTTGCCAGCATTTTATTGAGTATTTTTGCATCGATGTTTATCAGGGATATTGGTCTGTAGTTTTCTTTCTTAGTTGTGTCTTTGTGAGGTTTGGGTACCAAAGTTATTGTGGCCTCATAAAAAGAGTTTGGCAATGAACCTTCTGTTTCTATCTTGTGGAACAGTTTGAGGAGTAGTGGTATAATTTCTTCCTTGAATGTCTGATAGAATTCTCCGCTGAATACATCTGGCCCTGGACTTTTTTTTTGGTTGGAACGCTTTCAATGACTGGTTCTATTTCATTGCGGGTTATAGGTCTATTTAAGTTGTTTGTTTGTTCTTGATTTAATTTTGGTAAGTGATAGTTATCCAGAAATTTGTCCATTTCCTTTGAATTTTCAATTTTTGTGGAATACATATTTTCAAAGTATGACCTGAAAATTGTCTGGATTTCCTCTGTGTCTGTTGTTATGTTCCCCTTTTCATTTCTGATTTTGTTAATTTGCATGTTCTCTCTGTGCTTTTTCATTAATTTGGATAAAGGTTTGTCTATCTTGTTGATTTTCTCAAAAAACCTACTCTTCGTTGCATTGATTTTTTATATTGCTTTCCTGGTTTCTATTTTGTTGATTTCAGCCCTCAAGTTGATTGTTTCCTGGTGTCTACTCCTGCGGGATGACTTCGCTTCTCTCTGTTCTAAGGCTTTCAGTTGTGCTGTTAATTCTCTTATGTGACTATCCTTTGTTTTCTTCACATGGGCACTTAGTGCAATGAACTTCCCTCGTAGCACTGCTTTCAAGGTGTCCCATAAGTTCGGGTATGTTGTATCCTCATTCTCGTTGAATATTAGAAAGTCTTTAATTTCTTTCTTTATTTCTTCTTTGACCCATGAGTGGTGTAATTGCACATTGTTCAGTTTCCATGAGTTTGCAGGTTTTCTGCTATTTGTGTTATTGTTGAATTCCAATTTTAAAGCATGGTGGTCCGATAAGATACAGGACACTATTCCTATTCTCTTGTATCTGTTGAGGTTTGTTATGCCACCTAGTATGTGTTTGATTTTAGAGAAGGTTCCATGTGGAGCAGAGAAGAAGTTATATTCTTTTGTCTTTGAATGGAATGTTCTATAGATGTCTGTTAACCCCAGTTGAGACATAACTTCTGTTAATACTTTTGTTTCTTTGTTGAGTTTCTGATTTGTGGTCCTGTGTAGTGTTGAGAGTGGTGTATTGAAGTCTCCCACTATAAGTGTGTGAGGTTTTATATGAGCTTTGAGTTTTAGTAGTGTTTCTTTTACAAATGTGGGTGACTTTGTATTAGGGGCATAGATGTTCAGAACTGAGACTTTGTGTTGATGGATTTCTCCTGCAATGAATATGAAATGACCATCTTCATCTCTTTTGACTAATTTTGGTTTGAAGTCTAACTTGTTAGATATTAGGATAGCTACGCCTGCTTGCTTCTTATTTCCATTTGATTGGAAAATCCTTTTCCAACCCTTTATGCTAAGGTAATGTCTATCTTTGAAGCTTAGATGTGTTTCTTGTATGCAGCAGAAGGATGGATTCTGTCTTCGTATCCATTCTGTTAGCCTGTGTCTTTTTATAGGTGAGTTAAGACAATTAATGTTGAGGGTGAGTAAGGACCATTGATTGTTGATGCTTGTTTGATTTAGGATTGTTGTTGGCAGTGGTATTGTGAATGTATTAGTTCTGCTTTACCCTTGGTTTCTGGTGTAGTTGGATTATCTGTTGCCTACATTTTTGTGGGCATAGTTACCTTCCTTGGGTTGGAGTTTTCCTTCTAATACTTTCTGTAGGGCTGGATTTGTAGATACGTATTGGGAAAATCTGGTTTTGTCATTAAATATCTTGTTCTCTCCATCTATAGTGATTGAGAGTTTTTCTGGATATAGTAGCCTAGGCTGGCATTCGTGTCTCTCTTAATACTTTTAGAACATCTATCCAGGACCTTCTGGCCTTGAGGGTTTCCATTGAGAAGTCAGGTGTAATTTTGATAGGTCTGCCTTTATATGTTACCTGTCCTTTTTCCTTCACTGCTCTTAATATTCTTTTTTTAATTCTGTATGCTATGTGTTTTGATTATTATATGTCGAGGGGTCTTTTTTCTTTGGTCCAGCCTTTGGGGTTCGGTATACTTCTTGTACTTTCATGGGCATGTCCTTCTTCAGACTTGGAAAGTTTTCCTCGATGATTTTGTTGAATATGTTTTCGGCACCTTTGAGCTGGGCTTCTTTACCTTCCCTCTATGCCTATTATTCTTAGGTTTGGCCTTTTCACGGTGTCCCACATTTCCTGGATGTTTTGTGTTAAGGATTTGTTGGATTTATGATTTTCTTTGGTCGATGAATCTATTTCTTCTAGTTTATCTTCTGCACCTGAGATTCTCTCTTCCATCTCTTGAATTCTGTTATTTTTGCTTGTGTCTGTAGTTGCCGATTTTTTGCCCCGCTTTTCAATTTCCAGCATTCCTTCAGTTTGTGTTGCCTTTATTTTCTCTATTTCAGTTTTCAAGTCTTGAACTGTTTCCTTCACCTGCTTAATTGTTTTTTTCTTGTCTTTCTGTACTTTCCTTAAGGAATTTGTTCATTTCTTCCACTGTTTTGTTTGTTTTTTACTCCATTTCTTTAAGGGATTTTTCTCACATCTTCTTTGAGGGCCTCTATCATTTTTATGATGGTAATTTTTAAGGTGTACCCTTCTGCCTCCTCTGCTTTGTTGTTGTGTTCCATTCTAGTTGGTGTAGATTCCCTAGATTCTGGTGGTGTCATGCTTGTCTTTCTGTTAGGTGTTCTCTTGTATTGCCTTCTTCCCATAGCTTCTTCCAGTAGGTGTTGGTGGGGTCTCCCCCTCTCTCTATGGTACTTCCCCGATGGGCTTATGTGGGCCTGAGATTCAATATCTGTAGCTCTGTGTGGTTCAAGCTCTCTAGGAGATTTCTCCACAGACAGGGACCCAGGTATGGGGTCAAGGATGAGGATCCAGTAGAAGATGCCAGCAGGAACTCCGAGTGGACTCGCAGAGATAGTCGGATCTCTGGGAGGGGCCCGGGACTCCAGCAGAGGACTGGAGGTGAGGGTCAGAGACCAAGCAGGTGGAAATTACGGGTGGTCCCGCATGGATAGTCAGGTCTCCTTTGTTCAGAGTTGCTCTGAGAAGTCTCCAAAGTAGGGTGGACTGTTGGCTCCACCCTCTGTCCCAGTCCTCAACAGAGCAGCAGGACCTTGGGTAGGTGGGGCACAGGGTAGAGGGGTAGGCTCGCTGTGGGTATGGGTGGGGGGTGTATCAGAGCTCCAAGGATGCTCTCGATGGGGACCGGAGACAGAAGTATCAGGATCAGGGGTCAACCCAGGAGTTCGGGGCAGTGGAGGGTGGGGGAGAGGTTGTAGGGGACAGGCATCCCCGATTGGGCCCAGACTCACCTCTGGCCAATAGCTGGCGGAAGAGGACAAGGGCTGAGCTGGAACTTGGGAAGGTTTTGCAGGATAGTTGGATCTCACTGGAAACTGGAACTCTCCAGCTGAGGCCTCTTTCTTTAGCAGAGGCCCGGATTTCGTATATGATGTTCCTTTAGTTACTGTGTCATACATTAGATTATTATATGTGAACATTTTGTTTCCTTTAAAAAGTTAATTAGACAATAGTGGCCTAGGTGTGTATCTCAGTGAATGAACACATATACATCCAGGTCCTGAGTTTTATTTCAGAACTGCGGAGAGTGGGGTTTGGGGTAGACAACAGAAAGTATGGGAGTCATTTCATGGGGTGTAGAATCAAAAGTAGCATGGCATCTGTGGTTTCCGTGACACAGGCAAACATCAGCCTCTTTCAGGTTATTATTATCTCTCTTTGTAAAAGAATTATTTTTATTTAATAAGTGGTTTTCCTGAGTCCAGGTTCCTGAGCTGTCCTGGAACTCTCTTTGTAGACTGGGTAGGTCTGGACCTCACAGAGATCATCCTGCCTTTCTACCTATTCTTGGGAATATAGGTGTGTGCTACCATGTCTGACCTTATTTTATAGTGTTTTGAATGCATCTAGGTGTGTGCATTGTGCTTGTATGTGTAGCTGTTTTCTGAAGAGGCCAGAAGAGGGCACCAGATTCTTTGGAACTGGATTTACATAGATGGTTGTAAGGCTTTATGTGTTCAATGTGTTATTGAATCCTGATCCTCAATAAGAATAGCAGGTTCTCTTAGCTGGTGATCCATTTCAAATACCTAGCATAGCATTGGGTAACAGTCAGTGTATCCTGTGATTCTCAGATTAATGTGGGGTGGCAGGTTCCTCAGAGAGACAGTGCTTACTAAAATATTTGCTTTGTAGGAAGGAAGTGCCCCCCCCCACTTTATAATCTTCAAAAAACAGTATATGAAGAGAGATACCTATTAGAATTTTTGTGATTATTATTTATGGTAACAAAGTACTCAGAATTGTATTTTACATGGATGGACTGAGCAAAGGAAGCACATACTGATATGTTTGGTAAATTAAATATATCATATGGGTGATAGAGTGCATACCTATAATTCTGGCACTCAGACAGCGAGGCAAAGAGGGACAAAGATTTTGCGGCTCTCTTACCATACACAGTGAGACCACATCTGAAAAAGTAAATGAAAGTTTTGAAAATATCTGATTTCTAGGAATCTCTTAGGAGAATTACCTCACAGATGAGTACATGTAATCTTTGTTTTGAAAAATGATTTTAAACACTGTGTGTGTGTGTGTGTGTGTGTGTGTGTGTGTGTGTGTGTGTGTGTAGAATGGTGCCTAGCTTTTCTCCAGAGTCCCTGAATTCACACAAACATGGATCCCCCTTGCTTATATAATCCCTCCTTCATCTCTTGGAACCAGACACCCAGAGCTTGGCCTAGTACTTGGATATGGTTCCCTGCATCTGCTTCTATCAGGGACATGAGGAAGGCTTTGTGATGAAAATTTGAGTAGTCATGAATGTCATTATAGGGGAAGGCCAGTCAGGCACCCTCTCCACTATTGTTAGGAATCTTATATACCACGGCTATTTGAAAATCAAGTCTCTACTAGGCTTGCTTCCTTTTTTCCTTCTGATTTTATTTATTTTTATTTCCTTGCATTGGTGTTTTTCCTGCATTTGTATCAGTAAGAGGATGTTGGTATCCTGGAAGTGGAGGACAGAAAATTGTTAGCTGCCATGTGGGGGCAGGGAATTGAACCCATACTGGTCCTCTTGAAGAACAGCCTGTGCTCTTCACTGCTGACCATCTCTCTACCCCCTTCCTTTTACAAATATCATGTGTGTCTGTGTGTGGTGGCATGTGTGTACTGCTCCACATGGGGGAAGTTGAAAGTACAGGGGTAGGAATCGGTTTTGGTCATTCACTCTGTGTCCCTGGAATCAAAGCCCTGCCATCAGTTTTGGCAACAAGCACATTTACCCACTGTCTTAGTTAGGGTTTCTATTGGTGTGATGAAACACTACGACCCAAAGCAACTTGTACAGGCAAGGATTTATTCTCTCTCACATCCAGAGTCAGTCCATTGAGGGAAGGCAAGGCAGGAACTCTAACTGGGAAGAACTCTTGAGGCAGGAGGTGATGCAGAGGCCATGGAGGAGTGATACTTACTGGATTTACCCCTCATTTCTTGTTCATTCTGTTTCCTTACAGAACCTAGTACCACCAGCCCAGGAGTGGCATCAGCCACAATGGGCTTGGCCCTCAGTTATCAATAGCTACTTAAGAAAATGTTCTGCATATTTGCCTTCAACTGACCTTCTGGAGGCATTTCATTGGTTGAAACCTTACTTCTGCCTGCTCTTAAGTAAGTTTACCTCCTGTCAAGGTGACTGAAAATAGCCAGTGCACCCACAGAACCATCTCGCTGCCGTGATATCATATCAACAGAAACAAGGGTGGAAAGGTCTACTTTGACTCAGGGTCAGTATTCTGGCATATCTCATCAGAGTGGGCATGGTGGAGTCCCTCAGTTCATGGCAGTGGATTGTGTGGTTGTGGCAGTTCATTTCATGGCTGACCAGGAAAACCGACTGGCAAGTCCTATGTGTGGGCTGTAAACTTAAATGTCACTCCAAAGTATTCACTCTGCCAAGAAGGCTGTACTTCTTGCAGGTACCATAGCCTCCCAAATAGTACCACCAGGTAGGGAACAATTTCTCAAAGGCTGAGCCTGTTTTGTAGATTGAAGATTCAATTCATGTGATCCATCAAGTATAAGCTATCATTTGTCTAATCACTTCTGGTGACAGTGAGAATTACTTTCTTGTTATGAGCGCTTTCTTCCCCCAGTCTGATCCTACAGCCGAGCCAGCCCCAAATAAGACCCAAAGACTATGTATTAGATATAAAGCTGTTGGTGTGTTACTGTCCTTTCTTATTTGCTAGCTCTGTTTTAAATATTAACCCATTTCTATGAATCTAAGTATTTCCATGTGGTCTCATCCTACCAGAAATCCAGAGAGGATCTGGATTTCTACCCTGTTTGATCCTGCATGTTGAAACTCCTACTACCTCTGCCTGAAACCTACTTGGCTCCTAGTCCTGCCTTTGTTGCTTTCCTATTGGCCAGTAGTGTTTTATTCATTAAGCAATAGAGGAACATATTTACAGAATGATATCCATCATCAATTTCTGTCACCACTTACAAAATTACTTGTTAGAAAGGAATCATCTCCAAGTATGCAATTAGAACCAAAGGGGTCAAGAGAGTTGCAATCTACTAAGTTTTATCACTATTTTATTTCATTCATTGTATGAAAGGGGGTATACACACATGCATACATGTTCCACAGTCTGTGAAGTGACAGGATTGTAAGAGATCACTACCATGTCCTGTTCTGGTACTTTTCAATGGATACTTGTATGTGAGAGAGGCAGGTCATTTTTTCTTTCCCACAAGACATCTCTGTGTGTAACAGCATGAGGACAGCAGAGGGTGAGCATTTCTCATCTTATCCAAAATGTTTGGGCATGGGCTTTTTTGATTGAACAATTTGATCTGAAAACTTAAAGCTAGAATTGATCTGATCTGAAGGTTTTTCTGGTTGTTTTCCTTCTTTTTTTGAGACAGAATTTTTCTGTGGCTTTGGAGGCTGTTCTGGAAGTAGCTCTTGTTGAGCAGGCTGGTCTTGAAACTCACAGAGAACCTCCTGCTTCTGCCTTCTGATTGCTGGTATTAAAGCAGTATACCACCAATGCCTGGCCTGTAAGTTTCTCAAGACACTTTAGATTCTGTTTTTTTTTTTTTTTTTTCAGATCATGGAGTGTGGATTCTCCTGTGATTGTTTCACACGATGACTTGGAGTACTCTGCCAGAGGGCACTGCTTAACAGATGATACACAGCTTCACTCATGCCCTCAAAAATAGAAGACACACATTATGAACTTCCTGGCTCTGATTTTACACTTGACTGAAATAATGGACTGAAAACAGTGAGGATTGGTGATCTGAGCTGGAGGGATTTGATTGAGGAGGACATGGATACAGTGGCAGCAGCATCTGTCAGGTTGGTTGGTTTAATTATTGGGCGTTTGGGTGTATGCATGTGTTGACACTATGTCATGTGAGGTCGAGGTCAGAAGAGAACTTGTAATAGTTGTTTTTCTTCTCCTTCTCTCATTGAGTTTAGATATTAAGCTCTGGTTGTCAGTCTTTGTGCCTAGCCTCCCCTACCCACTCACTCATTTGCTGTCTCTATTCTTTTACTTTAGCAATGTGACCAGAAGCCATTGGCAAACAGAGTCTGACATCAGACCTCATTTCCCTTCACTTTATTTGTTAGGCCCCACAATGTTGTGGATGGAACCCTGGTTTTCCATTGATATGCAACAGATGTACTATTGAGTTCTCCCTGCAGCTCAATAGCGGGCAATCTGCTGGGCAAACCATTCCTGCATTGAAGTAGACACACTGGGAATAGAACCCTGAAGCTGGGTCACATGCATCACCCTGGTCAGGAGGTGACACCACATTTAGTATTTGGAGTCATCAACAGTAGAGGCTTTTACACATATCATGCATAGCCCAAGGTCTGTTTTTCAAATGCAACTCCGTGACTTTCAACCAGTGGAAGTCACTTTTCAGGCTGTCCCTGAACCCATGTTGTCTACAAGAGAGGTTTGGTAGATTTTCATTTCCTAGACAGTGTCTCATTATGTAGTTCAGGTTGTCCTGGAACTCCAGTATGTGTAGACCAAGAATGGTCCTGAACTCAAAGAGAGATCCACCTGCCTCTCCATCCTGAGTGCTGGAATTAAAGTAAGAACCAATATGCCAGTTTTTTTTTTTTATAGATTGTGAAAATTAGCTGGTGTCTTTCTGTGGCTTGACCCTGCTGAGTAAAAATCAGTTTGGTTTTCTGTAATAAGTCGCGTAAATTGAATCTCTTTGGATTTGGTAGTTATTCCTGAGACACCAGAGGAGTTTCCCAAGGGTCTCACTATAGACTGCAAGGGCATGCCACTCATTTCCATACTTACCCCCATTTCTGAGATGTAGAGTCACAGAGAAGTAGATGCTAGGCTGCAGGCCTCACATTTTCCCCTGCTTGTACATCCTTTCTTGGTGGTTTATAATATTGAACAAGTTAGGAGAGAGAAAGGAGTAAGGAAACAAAAACTAAACTTTGACTGTGTTGCTTTGCGACCTTTCACCTAGCTGAAATGAGTGCAGCTAGCCCCCCCTTCAGGTTGGAAGACCTGGAACTACTTGATCTACCTCTCTGTTCAGAAGAGAGGCCTTCAGCACTGCTGCTTGCAACAGTTGGGAGGGTGTTGCACTTGCAAGGTGCCAGCTCTGGGAAACCCTTAGCCATCAAAGCTCTAGGGGTCTTAAGGATGGTATTTTAGTCGCACCAACTAGATGGCAGGGTAACCTCAGAAATGAGACACGGGCTGGTGTACCTTCTTCCTGAGTCAGGGAGTTGATTTCCTTCCATGCCTGTGAAAATCAGGCCAACCCACTACATTTTCTTAGGATCACAGCTGGTTCTTGTGGAAAAGATATGGGGGCTTCAGATCAGAGATATTTCTTGTGTCAATACTTTAGCTGAATTTTGATTTGATCCTCCAAAAGAACCAGATGTCTTGAATGAGACATATGGTAGTAAAGGTTATAGAGAATGAAGAGAGATATGGTTATAGATGATATTCATGCATTTGTTGCTGCTCCAAGGGAGTGGGAAGAACAGTGAGGTTAGCCTTCTCCCAGAGAGACAGAATGCCCGTGTAGATTTTAGTGAGTCCAGCACAGGGCTGCTCAGAAAGTAAACGCAAGGGGGTTGCCTTGGCACTCTAGCTTTGGTCATATCTATTAATTACTACTTTTGATATTATATTTTTCTTTTTTTTAAAGAATGTTTTTTTCCCGTGGAACTTGTTATTCCTACGGAGAGGCATTCCCACTGCAGATTTCTGTGCACTACACATGATATATGTGTTCACTAATATACATTATATGTGACCACATACTCAGGAATTTAAGGGTGCCAGCATCATTTTCCTGTAAACGTAGAATTCAGACAGAGGGAGCTGAAATCCCTTTATAGACATTGTTAATAACTGAGATTCTTCTACTTTCTTTGGCCCATAGTATGTGTATGATTAAAGATGGAGGTTTTGTTCTGTCTGATCCCTCCCCTCTTTCAACTCCAAATAAAACACAGCGACACTATATTAAATATAATGTGTTATTTGATGGCTAAGACTTCCTATTGTCTAGCTCTTTCTTAATTATTAACCCATAATTACTATGTACTTCTATATGCCCTTATCTTACCAGAGAGTGCCAGGCACCTCCCATCTTCCAAGTCTGTCTAAATGCATCCTCTCTTCCCTCCTTCCTCCTATAGGTCTACCTCTACTCCTGCCTGGGTATTGCCCAGTCTGTGTTTTATTTATTAACAAAAGAGAGAAGCATATGTACAGAAGAATATCTGTATTGTAAGTGTTTGTATTTATTGGTGCCATCTCATTGGAATTTCTATATTCTGTCCTCAGAATCATAAGAGACTAGTTCTTTTAAGAGGGCCATAAGGGGCAGGGCTGCACTGTGCTGGTGGTGTGTGTGTGTGCAGACAGCATTTTTGATGGAGTAACACAATAACCGAGCAGTTGGGCTATGCTCAGGCATCGGGGTTCATAGTGCGATTCCAGAGAATACCATGACACACCTGATATCCTATCTCTCCATGACAGTAACAAGCAAGCTCTTGCTCCAGGAAACTACAAAGTCCAAGATGTCTACTGCAGAGCAGAGAGTCCTTGCACCGGCAGATATTACATCTATATTCAGGATCATATTCCTGAAAGCCAAATGCCTCTGGAGATGGTAGATAAGAAACCTGCCATGTTCTGAGGTGCATTTGGATAATGATTCACTGAAAGGCTGGACATGAAGGGGAGCAAGGTAGTAGGTGAAGATCAAAGTTGGTGCTGGAGTAGGTTTTGAGGTTCAGACTAACTGTATCCACTGATTGTTCTTCCCTCCTAATGATAATTGGTCTACTGAATAGGCCAGAGACTCTGGCAACTTGATTTGCTCTGGTGAATGTCATAGGGACAAGTAACTTTTTTCCTTCCATGGTTCCATAGACCGCACCTCCAAGGATTTTATAAAAGCTTGCAGGGAAGACAGTATGTGAGGGACACAGTGTGAGGGAGTCATCGTGTTCATTTCTCCCCAATAAGGCCTCTTTTGCTTTGCCTGGCTGAGGGCGCCTGCTGAGTTCTGTGTGTCCT
>NW_026125713.1:0-79522 GCF_943737965.1 Phodopus roborovskii
ACTTTGAAAATATGTATTCCACAAAAATTGAAAATTCAAAGGAAATGGACAAATTTCTGGATAACTATCACTTACCAAAATTAAATCAAGAACAAACAAACAACTTAAATAGACCTATAACCCGCAATGAAATAGAACCAGTCATTGAAAGCGTTCCAACCAAAAAAAAGTCCAGGGCCAGATGTATTCAGCGGAGAATTCTATCAGACATTCAAGGAAGAAATTATACCACTACTCCTCAAACTGTTCCACAAGATAGAAACAGAAGGTTCATTGCCAAACTCTTTTTATGAGGCCACAATAACTTTGGTACCCAAACCTCACAAAGACACAACTAAGAAAGAAAACTACAGACCAATATCCCTGATGAACATCGATGCAAAAATACTCAATAAAATGCTGGCAAACCGAATTCAAGAATACATCAGAGAAATCATCCACCATGAACAAGTAGGCTTCATACCTGGAATGCAGGGATGGTTTAACATACAAAAATCTATCAACGTGATCCACCATATAAACAAACAGAAAAAGAAAAAACCATATGATTATCTCCCTAGATGCAGAAAAAGCCTTCGACAAAATTCAACACCCTTTCATGATAAAGGTCTTGGAGAGGTCAGGGATAACAGGAACACACCTAAACATAATAAGAGCAATATACAGCAAACTAACTGCCAACATCAAACTAAATGGAGAGAAACTTAAGCCAATTCCTCTAAAATCAGGAACAAGACAAGGCTGCCCTCTCTCTCCATATCTCTTCAATATTGTACTAGAAGTTCTAGCTAATGCTATAAGACAACAAAAGGAGATCAAGGGGATCCAATTTGGAAAGGAGAAAATCAAACTGTCTCTATTTGCAGATGATATGATAGTCTACATAAGCGACCCAATAACCTCTACCAGGGAACTCCTACAGCTGATAAACACCTTCAGCAAACTAGCAGGATACAAGATAAACTCAAAAAATAATCAGTAGCCCTACTTTTTTCAGATGACAAAGAGGCAGAGAAAGAAATCAGAGAAACATCACCCTTTACAATAGCAACAAGCAACATAAAGTATCTTGGTGTAACGCTTACCAAACAAGTAAAAGACCTATATAATAAGAACTTTGTGGCTCTAAAGAAAGAAATTAAAGAAGATACCAGAAAATGGAAAGATCTCCCATGCTCTTGTATAGGTAGGATAAACATAGTAAAAATGGCAATCTTGCCAAAAGCAATCTACACATTCAATGCAATCCCCATTAAAATCCCACCACAATTCTTCACCGACCTTGAAAGGATAATAATCAACTTTGTATGGAAAAACAAATGGCCCAGGATAGCCAAAACAACCCTATACAATAAAAGAATTTCGGGGGACATCACCATTCCTGACTTTAAGCTCTACTACAGAGCTATAGTTCTGAAAACAGCCTGGTATTGGTATAAAAATAGACAGGTAGACCAATGGAATCGAATTGAAAATCCTGATATTAACCCACCCACCTATGAACACCTGATTTTGGACAAAACAGCTAAAATTATACAATGGGGCGAGGACAGCATCTTCAACAAATGGTGCTGGCACAATTGGATGAGGGTGTGTAGAAGACTGCAGATAGAACCATGTCTGTCGCCATGCACAAAACTCAAGTCCAAATGGATCAAAGACCTCAACATCAATCCAGCCACATTGAACCTCTTACAAGAGAAAGTGGGAGGTACCCTTGAACAAATTGGTATAGGAGGCCGCTTCTTGAACATAACTCCAGGGGCACAGACACTGGGAGAAACGATTAATAAATGGGACCTCTTCAAACTTAGAAGCTTCTGTAAGGCAAAGGACACAGTGGACTAGACCAAACGACAGCCCACAGACTGGGAAAAGATTTTCACAAATCCTATATCCGACAAAGGGCTGATCTCCAAAATATACAAAGAACTCGGGAAACTAGTCAACAAAACACCAAATAACCCTATTAAAAAATGGGGTACAGAACTGAAGAAAGAATTCTCAATAGAGGAAATCAAAAATGCTGAAAGACACTTAAGAAAATGCTCCACATCCTTAGCTATCAGGGAAATGCAAATCAAAACAACTTTGAGATATGATCTTACTCCCTCCAGAATGGCTAAAATTAGAAACACCAATGATGACTTATATTGGACAGGATGTGGAGAAAGGGGAACACTCCTCCACTGCTGGTGGGACTGCAAACTCATACAGTCATTTTGGAGATCAGTATGGCGGTTCCTCAGGAAAATGGGAATTAGTTTACCACAAGACCCGGCAATCCCCCTCTTACGCATATACCCAAAGGATTCACATCCATGCAACAAAGACATATGTTCAACTATGTCCATAGCAGCACTATTTGTAATAGCAAGAAACTGGAAGCAACCTAGATGCCCCTCAATTGAAGAATGGTTAATGAAGATGTGGCACATCTACACAATGGAATACTACTCTGGGGGAAAAAAATAATGGTATCTTGAAATTCGCAGGCAAGTGGATAGCACTTGAAGAAACCATCCTGAATGAGGTATCCCAGTCACAAAAAGAGGAACACAGTATGTACTCACTCATATATGGATTTTAGACCTAGATCCAAGGATCACCAGCCTATAATTCACACCACCAGAAGAACTAGGATACAAGGTGTATTCTAAGAGATTCATATTAAGTACCTTACAGAACCGGGAAGGGACAAGTCCCCCAGAGCTCAGGGGAAGTGGGGGGGGGCAGCGAATGGAGAGAAAAGTTGGAGAAAACATGTGCGACCAGGAAGAATGAGCCTGGTTAGGAATAGAAGACAGGAAAGAGCGAGAGAGACAGAGAGAGGGAGAGAGAACATAAAAGAGGGAGCCAATATTGGTTTGAAGATAAAATTGAACACAAAGAAAGGTCTAGAGAACTACAAGACTGCTCCCAAATAACAATTTGAGCTTCCGTGGAAAGGATATCATAAATGCCCTTCCTGGAGAGTGAGATCAACAACTCCCTTATTCATGGAGCCCTCAACTAATGCCTGTTGGAAACAGGATCAAACACCCATAAACACTCAGTAGAACTAGAACCCAGATGCAGATGGAGAGGACAGGACCATGTGGCAGAAACACATACAGACAGCTTACCTGAACAAGGAGGAGCTAACGGGCCACTAGACTGATAGCTGGGAAGCCAGAATGGGACTGACTCAGGCCCCTCTGAATATGGGTCTCACCCTGAAGGACTGAGAAGTCTAAGAGACATCAGACAGTGGAGCCAGGATGTATGCCTGGTGCACAAAAGGACTTTGCGAACATATCCCCCATGGAGGGATAACTGCCTTAATCTAGAGACAGGAGAGAAGCCCTAGTCCCTACTTCACATGACCTGTCAGACCTACATGACCCCAACTGGATGGCATTCCCCTACATGTGGAATTGGGATGGGGGGATGGGAGGATTGGGTGGTTAGGGTACATTTGAGAGGGCAGAGAGGGTAAAAAGGGAGGGAAGGAGGGAGGGAAGGAGAGAGGGAAGAAGGGTGGGAAGGAGGGAGGGAGGGAGGAAGAGGGAACTGGGAACAACATGTAAAGTAATAAATTAAATTAAAAAAAAATGCTTTGACTCCAAAATTTAAGTTGAAGGACAAGTTACTGGGGAAAAGGATTTCTATTTTTGTTTCCACAGAAAATGAAAAGATGTGGATTCCTTCCAGACTAATGTGGTTTGATCAAGCCAGACTGCCTGAAACAGAGTATGAGGTGATCCTACATTCAAAACAGCTGGACAAAGCAGCCTTACAGACTATAGCCAGGATTTCTGAATCTTCTTCGAATCCCCCATCACAGTGCCCCTTACCAGCATGAAGTAGTTTGGAAAGAACAACGCCAAATTCCCAAATATTGTCTATAAATGTTTGTTTTCATTTAAATGGAATTTGTTATATAAAATAAATTTTAAAAATTTAAAAAAAATAAAGGAACATCATATACTTTTAAATGTTTTTAAAAGTATATGAAATTTTAAATGTCTCACCACAAAAACAATATTATGACTTTATTGGATTAATTAGCCTGATTTTACCATTTCATAATATGTAAATTTCAAAATGCCATAAATATGGACAACTTTTGTCAAGCAACCTTCTAAAATGTTTTAATCCCATCACTCATGAGATAGAGGCAGGTGGATCTTTGTGAGTTTGTAGCCAATTGATGTACATAGCCAGTTCCCAGGTAGACAGGTTTACATAGATAGGGAGACTCTGTCTTAAAAAAAGAGGTAATGTGTACATTATTGAGTTCACATGTTATGGACACTTTCTGAAAAGCACTCTTATAGATGCTATACAAGTTGTAGGCATTTGTAATCGAAACACATTTAGTGTCCATTCTGATGTTATCAGACTGGCCTCAAAATGGAAATCCTATGTGCCTTAATGCTTAAGATCAAAATGGCCACAATGATCACCCAAAGATCTACAAAGGCTCTGTGTCTTAAACAAGGATGTGGTGCTGTTTGCGCAAGTTCTTCTGAGAATTCCTTCTTTCTCTAAAAGGTTGCATAGTGCTCACTATTTTAAAAACCACTGCTTTCCCTCACCCACTGTCCAAGTTAAAATAGCACTCATCAGAAATTAAGGGCATTGCATTGGAAGAACACAGACAACCTGAGCAGGCTGAGTTGGTCCTTTGGGTCCCAGATCTACAGCCATGAGGATCACTTTTTGTCTTTTATCCTTACACGAAGTGATAAAAGTGCTTAGTAGTTGAAATACATGTAAAATCCTGTTATCTTTACACAATGTGACTAGTAATATTGTGAATGAATTCTAGGACAGCCAGGGCCATATGAGTCCCTTGTTTAAAAATGAATAAGGGAGGGTTGTGGCAGATGCCTTTAATATGAGCACCCAGCAGGCAGAGGAAGGCAGATGTTTGAGTTAGAGGCCATCAGGAGTAAGAGGGAGTTTCAGGTTGAGCAAGGCCCTGTCATGAAAAACTAAAAAAACAAACAAACACACAAACAAAAACTTCCTTAAACTTCCCTACAGCCATTACCTCCAACATTTCTGGTGCATTTATGCCTTCGTAGTTCGCACTCTCGCCAGAATCTTCTCCATGAAAGCTTGCCTCCTATATTCCTTTATCCTGACCAACAAGGGAACTGTTGCAGCCAGGGAGAGACAGCAACTATAATGAGCATGAGAAACAGACTGCACTCCCCACTGAGGAGGACACTTCACTGCCCCACCCTTAGCCATGGAGCTAAACCCAAGGTGCATGTCCTCCAGAGGACAAAGCTGCTCCATGATGTCATGGAAGGGGCCAAATTGGAAGTGTGATTGCCACACATCGATTTCCCTGGGGCAGGTCTGTGTGTGCACAGTACCTATGTTGTTTCCTTTGCACAAGGGTTTTTCCAGCAGAAATGTAAACAACAAAGAGTCCTGGTGGGTAAAAGCTGCTGAACACAACAAAGAATGGGAAGGAGTGAGTGAGGCCTGAAGTAGACTTCAAAGGAGACCACAGGAAGCCTAGATGAGAGACAGGGAAATGGGAACAGATGGAAGAAAAGAGGGTTGAAAAAAAGAAGCTGAATCAGGGATACCTGTCACAACAGAGTCACAACACAACTTCCAGGGAATTGACTCAGAGTACTCAAATGCAATCGAGACACACAGTGTGATTCTGCCCGACTCAATCTCTAGACTAGAATAGATGTCAGGATGAGTGTGTGTTATCCCCATGGAAACTAGTGATGCTCAGGAGAACTAGAAGAGGTGCATCCAAGGCCTTTAGTTTCTCTTGGCCACTGCTGCATGGATAACTACTGCTCCCCTCCACTGCCTGGCTGTTCATCCTTTGTCATATGAGAAGCTTCCTAGGCACAGTGTCACATAACAAAGGACTTGGTACTTGAGCAGGAAAGAGATGTGCCAGGAAGGGGAAGCGAGCACTGGAGAGAGAACACTGTGCAGATTAAGCTTATGATGTGAGGACTTATACACCCACCGTGTCCTTTTGGCATGACACAAAGTCATTATTATTATGTTCATAAAAGGAAATAACTATATATTATTATTAGAAAGGTTAATGAGACTAAAATAAATTGTACAAATACATATGGGTGTATGAATCTATGTGTCCTTGTAAATCAACTACTTGAAAGGCACGAAGTATACCAGAGCTTGGAAGGCAGAGGCAGGTGGCTGTCTCAGTTCAAGGACAGCCAGGGCTACACAGACACACCCTGTCTCGAAAAAAACAGAGAGTGAGGGAGAGAGAAAGAGAGAGGGAGATTTTAGACCTAGATCAAATGATCACCAGCCTATAATTCACATCACCAGAGGAACTAGGATACAAGTTGTATTCTAAGAGATTCATATAAAGTCCCTCACAGAACTGGGAAGGGACAAGTCCCCCAGACCTCAGGTATAGTGGGGGAGGACAGCTAATGGAGAGAGAAGTAGGAGAAAATGAGAGGGAGGAGAGGAAGGCATGTGCGACCAGGAGGATTGAGCCTGGTTAGGAATGGAAAATAGGAAAGAGAGAGAGAGACAGAGACAGAGAGAGAGAACATAAAAGAGGGAGCCAATATTGGTTTGAAGATAAAGTTGAACACAAAGAAAGGTCGAGGGAACTACAAGACTGCTCCCAACTAACAATCTCAGCTTCCGTGGAAAGGCTATCATAAATACCCTTTCCCGGAGAGTGGGATCAACAACTAACTTCTCCATGGAGTCCTCAACTAATGCCTGTTGAAAACAGGAGCAAACACCCATACATAAACACTGAGTCAAACTAGAACCCAGAAGCAGATGGAGAGGACAAGACCATGCGGTAGAAGTACATAGAGACAGCTTACCTGAACAAGGAGGAGCTAAGGGCCACTAGACTGATAGCTGGGAAGCCAACAGGGGTCTGACTCGGACCCCCCTGAATATGGGTCTCAGCCAGAAGGTCTGAGCAGTCTAAGAGACCTCAGACAGTGGAGCCAGGATGTATCCCTGGTGCACAAAAGGACTTTGCAAACATATCCCCCATGGAGGGATAACTGCCTTATTCTAGAGATAGGAGAGAAGCCCTAGTCCCTACTTCACAGGACCTGTCAGATCTACATGACCCCAACTGGATGGCATTCCCCTACATATTGTATTGTGGTGGGGGGTTGGGAGGGGAGGGTGTTTAGAGTGCATGGGAGAGGGTAGAGAAGGCAAAAGGGAGGGAAGAAGGGAGGGAGGGCTTGGGGGGAGGGAGGGAGGGAGGGAGAGGGAACTGGGATCAACATGTAAAATAAAAAAAAAAAAAAAAAAAAAAAAAACGCTTTGACTCCAAAATTTAAGTTGAAGAACAAGTTACTGGGGAAAAGTATTTCTATTTTTGTTTCCACAGAAAATGAAAAGATGTGGATTCCTTCCAGACTAATGTGGTTTGATCACACCAGACCGCCTGAAACAGAGTACAAGCTGATCCTACATTCCAAACAGCTGGACAAAACAGCCCTACAGACTACAGCTAGGATATCTGAATCTTCTTCGAATCCCCCAAGACAGCGCCCCTTACCAGCAGGAAGTAGTTTGGAAAGAACGACGCCCAAATTCCCAAATATTGTGTATAAATGTTTGTTTTCATTTAATTGGACTTTGTTATATAAAATTAAATAAAAAATACTCTATATGCAAAAAAAAAAGAAAACTATTTTCTGAAATATTAAGTGTTAACATTTTATATGTCTGTAATTATATCTGTCTCTGCCCCCATGCCCTATTGTACCATCAAATATTATCATTCTGAGAGATATTTACCAGTGTATAGTAATAAATATGTTTTCTTGTTTCAAAAAAAAAAAAAAGACCTAAAGGTCAAAGATGTGGCTACAGTAGGATGTTTGTGTGTCTTAGTCTAAATAACATCAGATCTGAATCTGAGGTGTGGCTACTACTGACTTCACGGCTAGGGAACGAGAAGTTTGGAACAAAGGTGTGGTTACTGCACTTTTAGAATGAGGGAGGAAGAAAAGTCTGTTCCATATACATGATACTGTGTTCCCCTTTTTGATTAAGGTATATAAGAGTGGTGAAAAATAAACTTTTGGCATTTCAGTATTGCCTGATCTGTCATCCTGACCTTTATTCTGTCTCTCTGTCTTTTCTTTATTGTCTGTAGGTAGCCTTTCCCTTGTCTACACTCCCTCACTCAGGTATGGACTTGGGGCAGCTTGGCTGGCTCTGATTGCAGCCCCACAAAGACTGCTCCTGACCATGCACACCTGTGATTCCAGTTCTAGAAGGACTGAAGCAGGGAGATCATGAATTATAGACAAGGCTGGGATACACAGACAGAGCCTGTCTTAAAAAGCAAAGCAAAAACATACATACATAGTATAAAATAAGAGGAAAGTATTCTTAAGACAGGGAAAGGCAGATTCATAACTTTTCCATTCACATTTTCTTAGAATTATGGCTGCTTCTATCCTTTTCACTTACATGATGAATGTCTGTACTGTTGTTTTTAAAGCACAGGTCAATTTTGAGTTTGTTTTTTGTACTTGCATTGGGTGATCCATTCTTCAGTCTCCTTAACTTTCTGAACAGGAGGAGGGATGTGCTGCCCTGCTTGAGGCTTTGCACTTGGGTGTGGCTTCTCCTCAGTAAAGTCAGGACACCAATTCTTCTGATGATTGATTGAGGAGAAAACATGATCACAACCTTTCATGTGTTCAGAAGTTTTCAGTCACAAGTATCAGAAATTCAAATTTGAACTGGTAAGAGGAAACTTGCAGTCAGGTGTGGTGCCACAGGTTTATGATCCCACAGGGAGACAGAGGTGGGGGATCATGAGTTGAGGCCAATTTGAGCTGCACAGTGGGTAACAAAGAGAACTAATTTATTATACACACAGTGAGTTGAGAAGTCAGAGCAGTCCAGGCCTGGCTGACATAGTGGTTTATCTACAACCTACACAATTCCACTTTTCTAATCTTTTAGACTTATTTATCTTTATGTGTATGAGCATTTTCCTGTGATGTATGGACACCACGAGGATGTCTTGGGCCCACAGAGGTCAGAAGAGGGTGTCAGGTCCCTTGGGTCTGGAGTTAAGGATGGTTGGGAGCTTCCAAGTGGATTGAGGAAGCTGAACACAGGTCTGTGCAAGAACAAGTGCTCCTACCTATTGAGACACCATTCCAGCCCCCAAGATTCCACTTCTCTCACTCTCTCTGCAATTTTCTGCCTGTGCTCCCCTTTGGGGAGTGGCTTTCCTTCATACTAGCTGCTGACTTTCATGTAGAGGCTGAGTCCCAGTGTTTTACTGACTTTTTTTTTTTTTTCTTATTTGACATATTGAGTTTTTCTTTTCTTTTTTTATTTAATTTCTTTATTTAATTTATTATCTTACATATCAATTGCAGTTCCCTCTTCCTCCTTCACTCACTCACTTTTATAATCTCTGCCCCCTCACATGCACCCTGATCACCCTCCCCCTCCCATCCCCCCACCCCAATTCCACATGTAGGCCAATGCCATCCAGGTGGGGTCATGTAGATCTGTCAGGTCATTTGAAGTAGGGACTAGGACTTCTCTCCTGTCTCGAGGTTAAGGCAGTATCCCTCCATGGGGATCCTTTTGTGCACCAGTGATACATCCTGGTTCCCCTGTCTGAGGTCCCTTAGACTGCTCAGTCCCTCTGGCTGAGGGTGCCTGAGTCATTCTCATGCTGGATCCCCAGCTATCAGTCTGGGGTCCCATTAGCTCCTCCTTGTTCAAGTCAGCCGTCTCTATGTGTTTCCAAAACACTTCTTGTCCTCTCCATCTGCTTCTGGATTCTAGGTCGACTTTGTGTTTAGGTATGAGTGTTTCCTTCTGTTTCCAACAGGTATTAGATGAGGGCTCCATGGACAAGTTAGTTGGTGATCTCACTATCCAGGAAGGGCATTTATGGTAGCCTTTCCAGGGTTGCTCAAATTGTTAGTTGGTGGCAGTTGTGTACGTCTCTAGACCTTTCTTTAGGTTCAGTTTTCTCTTCAAACCAAAATGGCTCTCTCTTTTATGTTCTCTGTGTGTGTGTGTGTCTCTCTCTCTCTCTTCTGTCTTCTATTCTTACCCTGACTCAATCTTCCTAGTCACACGTGCTTTCCCTCTCCTCCCCCTTCTCTTTCTTCTACTTCTCTCTGCATTCACTACCCCCCACTTCCCATGTGCTCTGAGGGACTTGTCCCTTCCCCATTCTGTGAGGGTTATTATATGAATCTCTTAGAATACACCTTGTATCCTAGTTCCTCTGGTGATGTGAATTATAGGCTTGTGATCCTTTGATCTAGGTCTAAAATCCATATAGGAGTGAGTACATACCATGATTCTCTTTTTGTGTCTGGGTTACCTCATTCAAGATGGTTTCTTCAAGTGCCTTCCACTTGTCTGCGAATTTCAAGATTCCATTATGTTTTTCTGCAGAGTAGTATTCCATTGTGTAGATGTGCCACTTCTTATCCATTCTTCAGTTGAGGGGCATCTAGGTTGCTTCCAGGTTCTTAATATTACAAATAATGCTGCTATGAACATACTTGAACACAAGTCTTTGATGCATGCATGTGGATATTTGGGTATATGCCTAAGAGTAGGATTGCTGGGTCCTCTGGTAAACTACTTCCCATCTTCCTGAGGAACCGCCATACTGCTTTTTGGTTAGTTTGGATAAAGGTTTGTCTATCTTGTTGATATTCTCGAAAAACCAACTCTTTGGTACATTGATTCTTTGTATTGTTTTCCTAGTTTCTACTTTATTGATTTCAACCCTCAGATTGATTGTTTCCTGGCATCTAATTCTCCAGGATAAGTTTGCTCCTTTTTGTTCTAGGGCTTTCAGTTGTGCTGTTAATTCTCTAATGTGACTATCCTCCATTTTCTTCATATGGGCACTTAGTGCAATGAACTTCCCTCATAGCACTGCTTTTAAAGTGTCCCATAAGTTCCAGTATGTTGTGTCTTCATTCTCGTTGAATTCTAGGAATTTTTTAATTTCTTTCTTTACTTCTTCTTTGACCAGGAATGAGACAATTGCGCATTGTTCAGTTTCCACGAGTTTGTAGGGTTTCTGTAATTTGTGTTGTTATTAAATTACACCTTTAAAGCATGGTGGTCTGATAAGATGCAGGGGGCTATCCCAATATTTTTTTTTCTGTTGAAGTTTATTATGTTGTCTAATATGTTTTTGATTTTAGAGAAGGTTCCATGTGGAGCTGAGAAAAAGGTATATTCTTTTGTGTTTGGATGGAATGTTCTATAGATGTCTGTTAAACCCAATTGGGACATCACTTCTGATAGTTCTTTTGTTTGTTTGTTAAGTTTCTGTCTGGTGGTCCTGTCTAGTGGTGAGAGTGGGGTATTGAAGTCTCCCAGTATGAGTGTGTGAGGTTTTATGTGAGCTTTGAGTTTTAGTATCATTTTGTTTTAATAATTTGGGTGCCTTTGTATTAGGGGCTTAGATGTTCAGAACTGAGACTTTGTGTTGATGGATTTCTCTTGCGATGAATGTGAAATGACATTCTTCATCTCTTTTTATTGATTTTGGTTTGAAGTGTAACTTGTTAGATATTAGGATAGCTACACCTGCTTGCTTCTTGGGTCCATTTGATTGGAAGATCTTTTCCCAACACTTTACCCTGAGTTAATGTCTGCCTTTGAAGCTTAGATGTGTTTCTTGTATGCAACAGAAGGATGGATTCTGTCTTTGCATCCATTCTGTTAACCTGTGCTTTTTATAGGTGAATTAAGACCACTAATGTTGAGGGAAAGTAAGGACCATTGGTTGTTAATTCTTGTTTGTTTTAGATTTGTTGTTGTCGGTGGTACTGTAAGTATATTTGCCCTGTGTTTTCTTTTGGGTTCTGGTAAAGTGGGATTATCTGTTGCCTATGCCTTTGTGAATGTAGTCAACTACCTTGGGTTGGAGTTTTCCTTCCAGAACTTTCTGTAGTGCTGGATTTGTGGATATGTATTGTGAAAATCTGGCTTTTTCATTGAACATCTTGTTTCTCTGTCTGTAGTGACTGAGAGTTTTGCTGGGTATAGTAGTCTGGGCTGACATCCGTGGACTCTTAGTATTTGTAGAACATCTATCCAAGACATTCTGGCCTTGAGAGTTTCCATGGAGATGTCAGGTGTAATTTTGATAGGTCTGCCTTTATATGTTACCTGGCCTTTTCATTCACTGCCTTTAACATTTTTTCTTTATTCTATATGTTAGGTGTTTTAATTATTATGTTGGGAGGGAACCATTTTTTTTTTTTTTGGTCCAGTCTATTTGGTGTTCAGGATGCTTCTTTTGCTTTCATGGGCATGTCCTTCTTCAGATTGGGAAAGTTTTCTTCAATGATTTTGTTGAGTATGTTTTCTGCACCTTTGACCTGGGCTACTTTGCCTTCTTCTATGCCTAGGATTCTTATGTTTGGCCATTTCATGGTGTCACACATTTTCAGGATGATTTGTGGTAAGGATTTGCTGCATTTAAGATTTTCTTTGGTCGATGAATCTATTTCATCTAGTTTATCTTCTGCTCTTGAGCTTCCCTCTTTGATCTCTTGTATTCTGTTAGTTATGCTTGCATCTGTAGTTCCTGGTCATTTACCAGTTTTTCTGTTTCCACGGGTGTCCAAAGCAGCCAGAACTCCATGCCTTCCTTGAATGATCCCATCAGTCTCTTCTCTTAAAATACTAATGAACGACCCTCAACATCCTGAGCCAGGCTCAGCCTCTTTCTGAAATAACTACAGAATTTTTTGATTCCACTTCTTAGAGAGCTGATTTAGGCCAATTGGCTCTTATTTCTGCTGTGCTAATGAGAATGGGAACTAACACACAGCTAGGAAGGGAAGCATGTGGCCTCAGCCCTGCTACAGAAACTGAAATCCCAGGGGGTAAGACATGAGATACTCAGAATTGAAACAAGAGAGAAGACAACTCTTTTCCATGTAGTGCTATGGACAAGTTATCCTTATGTGCTCCTGTAAGACCCTCAGAACAAGGAGTCTCCTAGTTTCGGTCAGTATCCCCAAGAACTCAATATCCAGTCCAGTTCCTGCAACACTCAAGAGGCTTTAATGAATAGGAAACCTTTGAGCAAATGGGCTTCTCCAGCATGCAGGCTAGAGAGAAGCATCCTCCCCCTCCCCCCATCCCCCTCCCCCTGGCAAAACCCACAAGCTTAGGAAGGGTGTGGGACCCTCTGTCCATTGATTACTTGACCCTTTGAGGCCAGATGGTTTCCCTATTGGGGTCAATAGACCTTAGGGTCTTAGGGTATGCTAATTAATCTTGTCTGGGCAAACCAGAGGTGCAGTTATCTCTTTGTTTCTTAAGGACCCTAGTCACAAGAAAGGAGGGGCAGTGTGAATTCTTGGTATCTTGTTATCTCAGGGCCTTTTGAGGGGAAGTTAGCAAATTCCAAGGAACAGATATTGGTTTCCAGGTTAGTCCTTCATTTCAAGTGAGGGGTTTCTTTAACTTTACTTCTTTGTCTTTCACTCCCACATAAGCCACCCTCCTTCCTTTGTGACAGGGTTTTGTCTTGTAAAGATATGCCATTTGCTTCTATGACTTTAGTTCATCACTGGAAAGAAATAATTTCCAGAAGCCTCATCTACAGTTCTTAAACTGGGAAAATGTGACTTGAGTAGGAGAAGTTATATTATGTGTGATTTTTTTTGGAGAGTGTTTGTTTTTATTTCCTCCTGATCTTGAGACTTCCTGCCCTCAGCTACCAGACCTGGACATTTGAGATGTATACCCAAGATAAGTGTGTTTCTGTCCCAACAGATTTCCAAACAACTGAACACAGCAAACTGCTCCGAATGTGCCAGCCCTAGGTGCATCTCACTGGATTTCTGACTACCCTGAAGCTCTGCAACACAGACTGCTCCAAGGCAAACATGCACTTCCTTAGCCTCAGGTGGTCCTGCAGGAACCAGACAGGGAGCCAAACAGCCTACCCTCTACTGTTTTCCCATCCTTTGACCATTATTCCAGCCTTCCTGGGCCCTGACATCAATGCCCCAATTTCAGCAGGAAGTAGTTATAAAAGAGATTACATCACCCCTTATCATCACAAAAGCCTAGAATATTAGGTCACAAAGCCAGCACTTCTCACCCCACCCCACCCTAAACCTCACCTTCCCAGGGGCTGGACTTCTGCTTCCCTTCCTGCAGCTTGGTCCTTATATAACTCAACCATTTTGGCTGTGCCAGTCTCTTGGTCTATTGGCCTGGGAAGCCTTGGTTGACAGCTCCTCACTTGCTCTCTCTCCCTCTCTCCTATTGTGGTGTGGTTTAGTCTGCCAGTGTGTGCAACCTGGAGCCTACCCTCTGCCTGATTTCTCCATTATATCTACAATAAAATGCTTCTCCATACGTTAATAGTCATATCCTCCTTTTATTTCATTTTTCATTCAGTTGTATGTATGTGTTGTGATATGCAGTGGGAGGGGAACCTTAGCAGATCCCATGGTGTGTGAGATATACATAGGACAAAAGGCAGAACTTATGTAGGAAGTTTATTGGGAGAAGGGAAGAGAGTGAGGAAGGGGAAGGAAGAGATGTGAGAGTTAAAGGGTGGGGTAGCAAAGACTTGTCTGCTTCTTCAGAGGAACAGCAGGTAAGAGAGAGGGAACAGGCAGAGCCAGTCTCTTTTAGGGAGCTCCTGTGCATGCATAGAGCCAGTATACTGCTTCCCATGGGTGGAAAGGAGATGCACTGTGCCTGGTCTCCAAGGGACAGGGCCAAGCTGTGCCTGGATGCTAACATTCCCCCCTGCTTTATGTATTGAAATGGGAGCAGTCAGGCATGGCAGGTTAGGGGAATAAGGGCATAGAGTATTCAAGACTGCTTCCTGCCGACCTGAGGGGGGGGCACTGACAATCTTTGGGGGACCTGAGACATGTTAATATGTGGCATGAGGGGGGACCTTAGGAGATCCCAAAACAGGTGAGACATAAAACCATGTAGGCAGAAGTTAAGCGGGAAGTTTACTGTGGGAAATGAAGGCAGAGAGGGGAGACAAGAGAGAAACAGAGAGCAGAGAGAGAGAAAGAGAAAGACACAGAGACCTGTCTACCTCTTCAGAGAGACAGAAGGAAATAGAGGAAGAAAGTAGAGCTTCTCTCTTAAAGGGACCTTTTGTAGCTGTGTCCACAGCCAGGACACTGCTTGTCATGTGCACAGGGTGATGCACTCTGCCAGGTCCCCCAGGTAACATGGTGTGTCTGGATGCTAACAGTATCTATTCTGGTGCTTGATGAGGCCAGAATGGAGTGTCAGCTTCCCTATAGTTAGAGTTAATGATGTTGTAACTCACTATGATGAGGATGCTTTGAATTTAACCCTGGTCCTCTGTAAAAACTGCCAGTGCCAATGCTATTAACCACTGAGCCATCTCTCCTGTCCATTATGTAACATTTTTTAAGGATTGTTCAGGGAATGAAACAATAAAAAACATACATTGTAGCCACTGGTCTTTGTATTTTTAGTTTGACTTAAAAAAAAAGACAGAACCAAACAAAAAACTAAGAACTTTTGTTCATCTTGTTATCCAGGTAAGATAACACACATCTGTAACCCCAGCATTCAGGAGAGTGAAGCAGGATGTCTGAGAGCTCAAGGCCAGCCTGGGCTAAATGGTGAGCCAAGTAACAACTATAAATAACAACTAGTAAATAACAAGAACTTCTTTGCTAGTCTGTGACACTGGGACATAAACCAATCTACTTGGAAGACTGTGGCAGGAGGATCATGGGTTCAGTCAGCCTGGATTACTTAATTAGTCTCTTGCCTCTTAATAAATTAAAGCAAGAGGCTACAGAGTGGCTCAGCATTAACAGTACTTGTTGCTCTTGCAGAGGACTTGGGGTCAGTTCCCAGGACCCACAGGCAGATTACTACCACCCCTGACTCCAAATCCAGGGGTCCCAATAACCTTTTCTGGCTTTTGCATGCACCAGGTTCACATATGGTGCACATATACAGGCAAAACACTCTCACACACATAAATTAAATAAATCTTTGAACAAATACTAATTAAAGAAAGACCCAGACAAAACTCTTACTGTACTAAATTAAAGACTTCACAGAACCAGACAGGTATTATATCTATGTTAATTATATCTATGATATATATATATATATATATATATATATATATATATATATATATATCGATGATTCTTATCCAGGTGTACTTTTTAAATTTTCACAATCAGTAAGGAAAAACAAAAAACCATATAAGACAATAGAAAAAAATGGAAAAACAGACTAAATAGATAATAATCAGTGGTGTTAATCATTGAGGAAACCTTGTGGCTAAAATCAAAGACAGAAGCATTGCCAGGGCCTAGAAGGAATTTGAATGATATAGAAACCTTGCACAAATCTCCTTGGGAAAAAGCAAGGGATAGTTTTGTGGGCTTCAACATCCTGCATGACCTGTCTTAGTGGGTAAGACAGGATGCTGCAGAAGGAGAGGGCTTTATGACCTACATCGGGACAAAGCAGGTTGGAAGATTTCATCAAGAGACTCTCCCATCAAAGAGTGGGACCCATTATAATGTTTTCATGAATGTACTTCATTCCCTCAGATTATATTCACCCATTACCCTTACTTGCCCCTCACATCCACCCCACCGGTCCCCTTCCTCTTCAGAAATAGACTCTCCTCCTCAACCATTTCTCATTGCTATTATCTTTTATACCTAGACTGTGCACATGAGAGAGTCTTGTTTTATGGCAAAGTAAAAATATATAAATATATAAATAAGTAAATAAATAATAACTTGGAAGTTTGTTTTTAATTAAGCAATAATACTTGATGTGGCCTGGCTGACTCTTTATCAAGCTACTCCTAGGGTGTAGGGATGAATTCGGTCCACACGAGTGCCTCAAATCAGTTTAGAATGTGATTAGATTATTACTCTGTGGAATTAATGCAAGATAAGCATGTCCACCATTGTCCTACTGCAGGAGTGGAAGTTCTCATACCCTAGGGGGCTGCTGCTCACTGCCTAGGGAAGTGGCAAGTGGCAGATTCCAGACCAGATCTGTCCTCTATGCCCCTATCCTCAGATGCCTGCTGTGTGGGTACCAATGTGCATCCATCTAGCTGAACCGAGGTAAACACCATTAAATGGAAAGGGACATGTATACAGAAATGAGATGTTACAACAGAGAGCTAAGGAGATGGGTGTAGGAATCTCCCTTAAACATGCTTTCTCCTTTCCTGCCCAGTTCTCCCTGCTCCCTGGAAAGCTCCATCTTGCTAATGCTGCAGAGACTGGAGGATTCACTCCCTGGGGATTGTTGGCCGCTTTGGGAATAAAACTCAAAGTCTCATGAATCCATCCTTCATTTGGGGACACGATGTTGTCAAGTTCTCCAACTTCACTTAAGTGACTGTGTTGCTTGGACTTGAACTGTAATCCTCCTGCCTCAGCCTCCTAGATAGCTTGGACTGCAGTCCTGTCCCATTGTCTCCCAAAAGAATCTCTAATGTTCCAGGAGAAAGGGCTTTGCTGTCTAGGTCTGGTTCTGTCCTATCCTTGACTATGCTGGACCTGGATAGTAGATAAAGGTATGTGAGTATGTGTGTGTGTGTGTGTGTGTGTGTGTGTGTGTGTGTGTCTGTATCTGTATCTGTGTGTCTGTCTGTGTGTCTGTGTGTCTGTGTCTGTGTGTGTGTGTGTATGAGTGTGTGTGTGAGTGTCTGTGTGAGTGTGTGTATGTGTCTATGTGTGTGTAGTATTGTGTGGTGTGTATCCTCTGTGAGTGTGGTGTGTGTGTGTCTGATAGGAGATGTCATTCTGTATATGTTTCTCATACTGGTTAATAAATAAAGCACTGCTGGACAATAGGAAAGGAAGATAGGAGGGACTAGGAGACAAGGAGGAAGAGGAAGTAGTAAGGAAGTGTCAGGATGGAGAGCCTGGAGAGAACAGAACCGCCATTCCTCTGCTCTCGGTAAGACCATGTGGAAATACATAGAAATGGGTTAATAATAAAGACAGAGCTAGCCGATTAAAAACTAGCACCTGGCCAATAGCATTGTATCAAATACAGAGTCTCTGTGCATTATTTGGGGCTGGCGGCGTGGAGGCAGGACAAGACCAGGCGGCAGGCGTGTGTGTGTGTGTGTGTGTGTGTGTGTGTGTGTGTGTGTGTGTGTGTGTGTGTGTGTTTATGAGTATATGTGTGGAAGCTGCCCGACAAAACAGCTGAGATGGGCTAGGTAGCCATCCAAGAATTCCCCTGACATCAACTCCAGGCTATACATGCCTATATACACATGTGCACTTATGTCCACACATGCCAAACATGCACCTAAGCATGTGTGAATAAAAATACCCAAAATGCACACCAGACATGGGGTGGAGAGGAGATATGGACTACGCAGTACTTTGTGCTTTTAATCCTAACAGTCTGGAGTCCAAGGCCCGCTGACCATAAGTTCTAAGCCAACCTGAGTTACATAGTGATACTCAATCTAAAAATTTAAGTAAAATAAATACAGAGTTCAATCAAAGCATGTAAAAGTGTTTCATTGTAACCAAATGAACAATACAGTAAGTAATACCATAGGCCAAGAGTTACAAATCAGCCAGTGCTTCCAAAGAGAATGATTTGAACATCACTGAGTTAGGAAAAGTGATCATGTTTGTTTTACAACCTTATACTTAATTAAAGACATAGAGCAAATTCCAGGAGAAGAATGATGTTTCTCTGAAAACTTGTTTGTGGTGCTGTGATTTAATTTCTGTTGATCTTAAGAGTTTTGGATATTTGCAATTATATTGTTAAAATAAACTCTTTCATACTCTTATTTAGTTTAAAGATTGAAGCACACCATCAACCCCAAGTCCTTCATCTCCCACACATCAGAGTCTCCCTCTGAGGTCCTGGCTGGCCTGAAACTATGTTGTAGCCCAGGCTATGATCCTGCCTCAGCCTCCTCAGTGCTGGGATTACAGGTCTGAACCACCATTCCTAGATATTCTTTTCCCCAACTGTGTCCTCATCACCACTTTAAGAGTTTTCCCTCCTGCTGGGAGGTGTTAGCACACACCTTCATCCCAGCACTCCAGAGGCAGAGGCAGGCAAATCTTTGAGTCTGAGGTCAGCCTGATCTACAGAGTGAGTTCTATGATAGCCAGAATTACACAGAGAAACATTGTCTTGAAAAACCAAGAAAATTCTTTCCTCTGGTAGTGGCTATCCTATGCGTATCAGGATGCCCTATGTGTAAAGTGAATAGACACAAGAGTAAGAGAATGTTAAGTTTTATTCTCCACTCAAAAACTTCAAGGGAAAGAGCCACCATACACAGTAGGCCCATTTAAACTCAGAACCAAAGCAGCTCGTGAATGGAGCAAATATAGATAAAACTTCAGGCAGAATTACCTTGTTTGTATCAGAATATCATTCATTGACTAGCTCTCCTGTAATCCAAACTGGAAACTTAATTCAAATTTCATAAAACAGTTTCATAAACTATTATAATATTATGGGCATGCATAATGGGAACCAAACCTATGTCTGTCTGTTCTTCCCTTGCAGTCACGACAGTAGCTGAGCCAGAAAGAAAACTGTGATGCTGAGCAGTGGAGCAGTCACGGGGTCAGCCCTGGATGCTGTGGGAACATAAAGAACACAAGTGTTTCTAACTGTCCTGTCAGACAAGACACAACTTGGGAAGTGGAGAGAAGGCTGCCTTTCAGGCCTTCTTGCCTGACAACTTGTCAACCGCGTATAATGTCCCTGAGAGGCAGCTTCAAAGCTGAGAAATGGGTGAGATTCTGAACAAAAGATCATAAATACACCCCTGTTTAGTCATGGGGAGCTCTGCCCATTAAAAAGTTCTGTTCTATGCATTAGGTAATATTCAGGGAAAACAGAAATGCAGTGAGATTTGGTATCTGGCCCTTAACCAGGTAGAACTGTCTGGAATGGAAATGGCAGAATAGGGAATTCAGGAGAGTTATAATACCAAAGAAGGAAAGGTTCCACTTTCCCTTTCTATAAGATTTATTTTTTGGGTGGGGGGAGGGCGGTAGTGAGCTATTCACCTTGTCAGCATCTGTGACACTGACCACGCCATTGGGGGTGGAGACACCAGCAGAAGTGACCTGCTGAACTAGGTCTGAGGAGGAACCTGGGAGAGTTCTCTTCCTGGACCAGACTTGGAGAGGAGAGCATCTGGTGGAACCTGCTGATGTTCATTTGTCTAGGTTGTAAGTTATTTCTCCCTGAATAAACATCTGTTGGGCCTATTTGTTTATCCTGATTCTTATTAAACCACGATAGGTGACACACTGGTTAAGAGCATTGGCTGCTCTTCCACAGAACTGGCTTCAGCTCCCAGCACTGACAGAGAGGATAACTGACCTCCCCTGTGAGGCAATGACTTGTCTTTCCCAGGACTCTTTCTCAGTGCAGGCACTCAGAAAAACATACCTGTTTCTTCCTTTTTTTGATCTCCTTTTCTTTCTGGTGCTGGCCACTGCCTTGGCATGGGTGGTAGTCTGAAGGTCATATGGAGTGGCACTCTTAGGAGATGTGACTTTGTTGGAATGGGTATGACTTGTTAGAGGAAGTGTGTCACTATGGGCTGCGCTCTGATGCTTCCTATGCTCAAGATACTGCCCAGTGCAGCTCAGTCAATTTCCTGTTTCCTGCAAGCCAAGATGTCCCCAGTACCACGTCTCCTTTCATGCCACATGCATCCGACAATGCTACTTGTCATTGTGATATTGAACTGAACCTCTGAAAGTGTAAGTTACCACCTTGTTAAGAATTGCTGTGGTCATGGTTTCTCTTCACAGCAATAGAAACCCTAACTAAGAGAGAAACCTGGGGGCTGGAGAGACATCTCACCAGTTAATAGCACTGGTTGTTCTTGCAGAGGACTGGGTTCAATTCCCAGTTCCTACATCGAGGTTCACAACTGTCTATAATTCCAGTCCCAAGGGATGCAGCACCCTCTTCTGTTCTCCACAGGCACCAGGTACATATGTGGTGCACAGACATACATATAGGCAAAACACTCATACGCATGCAGATATATAAAATGAAAGAGAAAAAAGAAAAAAATCATAAGCCAGTCTGGGATACATAGTAAGATCTCTCTAAAAAAGTGAAATAATTTTTCTATTTGTATTTTTTATTGTAAATTTTCCTCTGACTGAAACTTTGCCTGCATCCTTAGGTTTTTTGTTTTGTTTTGTTTTGTGGTAAATGTTGTTATTAATCCTTGTGACCCAGATATTAAGGAAGCTGCTTAATTTTTAACAGTCACAAGTTTGTTCTTCATTCTGGGAAGGGCCATTTTTAAAATGTTTTATTTGTTCTTCTCTCATACAACATATCCTGACCACAGCTTCTCCCTCTCCACTTTCTCCCCTCCCCTGCAGGTCTGCTCCCCACCTGTCTCCCCCAGAAGAGAGCAGGTCGCCCCAGGACATCAACCAAACGCGCGGCACAACAAGATACAGTAAGATCAGACACAAGCCGTCACGTCAGTGCTGGGTGAGGTAACCCAGGAGGAGGAAAAGGGTCCCAAGAGCGGGCAGAAGAGTCACGGCCACCCCAAAACACCATAGCATGTATGCAGAGGGCCTAGCACAGACCATGCAGGCTCGGGATTGCTGCTTCAGTCTCTGTGAGTCCCCATGAGCCCTGGTTACTTGATGCAACAGGTTGTGCTCTCCAGGTGTCCTCAACCCCTCTGGCTGCCACAATTCCTCCTTCCCCTCCTCCACAGGGTTCCCCAAGCTCCAAGGGGAGGAGCACAGCGAAGACCTCCTACTGGGCTCTGCCTCTCTAGCTCTCTCTCTCTCTCTCTCTCTCTCTCTCTCTCTCTCTCTCTCTCTCTCTCTCTCTCTGTCTCTCTCTCTCTGCCTAATGTTTGGCGGTGGGTCTCTCCATCTGCTCCCATCAGCTACAGGAGGCAGCCTCTCTAGGCACCAATCTATATATAGCAGAACATCATTAGGAGTCAGTTCACTGATTTTTTTTAATTTTTTATTTATTCATTTATTTTTGCCAGTAGTGTATGGTTCTATCCTAGGACTCTACACTATCTGCCTCCAGTTCCTGTTCATCGAGGCAGTATCACAGGCTCCCTCTCATTGCTGGCATGGACCTCAAATTGGATCACTCCCACAAATTGTGCACCACCATTGCCCCAGGCAGAGCAGATTATAAATCTGAGGTTCTGTGGCCAGGTTGATTTCCCAGTCTCGCTACTGGAAGTTGCCTGGTTACAGAAGATAAACAGTTCAAGATTCCTATCCTCCATTACTAGGAGCCCTCACTAGGATCACCTTCATACACTCCAGGGAGTTTCCACTGCACACACACACACACACACACACACACACACACACACACACACACACACGCACACACCAATTCCAGCCATCTCTCCCAGTACTCTCTCCCTTCATCCCTTCCACCCCCACCTAACCCTTCCTGTTCCTATCCCTACCTGTCCCCAGTTCACCCACAAAATCTATTTCCCCTTCCCAAGGAGAACCATGTGTCTCCCCACTTGGGCCCTCCTTATTATCTGGCCTGTCTGGGTCTGTGGATTGTAGCATGGTTATCCTTTACAGCTAATATCCACTTATGAGTGAATACATAGCATGTTTGCCTTTTTGGGTCTGGGTTACCTCACTCAGGATGTTTTTTTTTTTCCCCTAATTCCATTCATTTGCCTGCAAATGTCATGATGGCATTTTTAAAAATAGCTAAGTAATACTCCATTGTGTAAATGCACTGTATTTTGTTTATCCATTCTTCAGTTGAGGGACAGCTAGGTTGTTTCCAGGTTCTGGCTATTATGAATAAAGCTGCCATGAACATATTGAACAAATTTCCTTCTGGTAGGATGGGGCATCTTTTTGGTATATGCCCAATAGTGGTATAGAGGGATCTTGAGATAAATAATTTCCCTGTTTTCTGAGGAACTACCATATTGTTTTCCACAGTGACTGTACATGAGGAGTCATTTTTAAATCATCTCTTTCTGGTTTAACTGGAAAATGATCCAGAGAGTGTGGCTTTCATTCTCACTGCCTAGGACTGTGCTTGCAGACAATAACCTCTTTGATGTTTACAGATGTGCAGGGAGACAGAAAGAGATACAGTGGAAATGCCAGTTCTCTAGTATAGAATAAAATTTACAATCCTAATTAATGTTAATCACTTACCCTCAATTAAACTCAACTCCTAAATTAAGGTCCTAACTGTATTATTCAAATCTCCTACATCTTTATCCAGCAGGGTCTAGAGGTAAAGGACACTGCTTTTATCCTAGGTTGTACAGGGAGACTAAGCTAAGATTCCTTGAAGTGAATCCACTTACAGAGTTTCATACATAATGTAAATAAAAGATTTATTAGCACTGCACGGTGAGAAATGAAACCAAATATTGTGGGAAATGTTTTTAACCCAACATAATAGTTTAATTTAAAACATTATGTTTCATGTATGAGCACTTTGGCTCCATGTATGTATACACACCATGTGTGTGCACTGTCCATGAAGGCCAGAAGAGGGCACCAGATCCCCTGGAACTGGAATTACAGTTATGAGCTGCCATGTGGTGGCTGGGAATCAAACTCAGGTTCTCTGCAAGGACAGTAAGTACCCTTAATTGCTGAGCCAGCTCTCTGGTCCCAAGATCCACTTCTTGAAGAGATCATCTAAGTGTCTGAGGAGCTATTTGTCAAACCGGACAAAGACGTATCGATCTCCACCCACAGTGTGCTGCTTTCAGGCTGCTTCTCTTACCTTTCGAAGCCATTATCTCTCTTGCTTTCTTCCTTTCCCTTCCTGATGCTCCCTCCATCCCAGGTCAGGGTCTGCTCTCTCTCACTGAGTGCCAGTTCACCTCTTTGGGGATGAGCACATCTCCAGCTTTGTCTTCAGACAGCTTTGAATTCTCTTGTGTCAGTTCGGTTACTTTTGCTGTGGGGAAAAATCAAAACAAACAAAAAAACAAAACAAAACAAAACAAAACAAATCCCATCATGGCCAAAAGCAACTTGGGGAGGAAAGCATTTATTTCATCTTCTACTTCCATATCACAGTCTAGGAAACAGAGTTCGAAACCACTGGGAATATACCACAAATTCACTCCAAATTATAACTAGATGAATCTAGTAATACTGCTAACAGGACAACAGTCTTGCAGTTGAATCAAATGTGTGCCACCCGGAAGGGGCTAAGAGAAGGGTTTTTTAAGGTGGAGACCACGAATACCTCTTCTCTGTGGAATTTGCAGCTGTATGAAAAACTGCTTTACACTCCCCCCCCCCCCCCAGCTAGCGAGTAACTGTCTCTCTCCCTGGTACACAGCGATAAATGCATTTATAAAACCCAGAGCAGGCAGTTAATTATCTCACAGCAGTTACATCATTCCAGGGAGGGGACAAGGGGGGCAAGGAGTCAGACTTGCCTAGAACTTATCTTCTAGAAATGTAGAATGAGTGCCTGGCATAAAATGGGGTTTTCGTAGCCATCACGTCTTCTTATAGCACCCTAGACACGTGGTCAGGGATGACACCACCAATGGGCTGATCCCTCACACATCAATCATCAATAAGGAAATGCAGCATAGGCTTGCCTACGGGACAGCCTAATGGGGGCATTTTCTCAGTTCAGGGTCCCTCTTCCCCAATGGTTCTGGCTTGTGTCAAGGTGACGTAAAACTGGCCGGCACATCTCACAATCCATTTCCCTGATATGTAAGGAATCTTGGGCCGCTGTCCTTGTCACCCAGGAGTCTGTTCTCCATCCTGTTATTCCACCTTTCAGAGAAGCAGATGAAAAACTCAATAACTAACCGGATGTTTTCCCCTCTGCCTTGTCTTGTTTTTTTCCTTTTCTCCTCTTTCTTTCCCTTTTCTTCTCTAAACAAGATCCCACTAACTTCCCACACTGGCTTCAAATTCACAATTCCCCTGCCTCAGCTCCCTGACTACTAGGATTACAGATGTGTGCCACCACATTAGACCAGTAACCAATTTTCCTCTCCTTTGTAAGTAGCCCCTTTTACCTGGGAGTTTATAATTCTGGGATTACACCAAGGTCTGTCTAAGTATATGCCTTTCTTTAATTAATCCTTCCTGGAACTTTATCAGCCCCTTTAATCAAGTCTTTCTGAAGCTCAGAAAATGCTCTTTAATTAATTGTTCAACTCTTGTTTTCCCTTTATAGATATTTCCCCCTTTCTCTTTCTCTAATGCCCCTCTGCTTTGGGTGTTAGGATTTGCCCTCTGTATCTCTCTTGTTCTCTGGTGAGGCTTTGTTCCATGTGAACCTCCAGGACACCTGCACATCTCAGCACATTTCCTTCTCTGAATTCACTGACTGTGTTTGTATTCATTTTCATTCATTTCATCTCGTATTACTTTTTTGTTTGTGCTGTGCTGTAGTTTGAATCTAGAATGCCCCCCCCCATACACACACACAGCCTGAGCACTTTGTCCCCTGCTGCTAGTGCAGTTTGGGTTGGGAGAGGGACTGTGGGACTTGAAGAAATGAAGGTTGGGCCCTCAAGGTGTGTTACTCTTGACTCCTCCCATCCACTTCAGGGTGGGGCTGTCACTGGCTCCCTTCCTCTCCCTTTGCCTTCAGGGCTACCTCCAGGCTGGGCTTGGCTGCATTTCAAATGGAAAGAAGGCTTCCTGTTTTCAGTTTACCTTCTCAGCTTCCTTCTCTGTTACTGTGATAAAACATCAGGACTAATAGTAACTTTGGGAGGAAAGGGTCTATTTCAGTTTACACTTCCAGGTAATATCAGTCACTGAGGGAAGTCAGGGCAGGAACTCAGGGAGGGAACCTGGAAGAATGATGCTGTGTGTGTGTGTGTGTGTGTGTGTGTGTGTGTCCGTCCCTCTGTCTGTCTGTCTGTCTGTCTGACTCTGCCTCTCTGTATCTCTGTCTGTCTCTGTCTCTCTGCCTATTGCTCAGCCCTACTGTCACAAACCAGGATAACCTACCCAGAGGTGGTGGTAAACCCACAGAGAGCTAGGTCTTCCCCCATCACGAGACAACCAAGACAGTTCCCCACAGACATAGCCACAGGCCAATCTGACACTCCTCTGGCCACTCTTGGCTGTATTGACAATAAAAACAACAAAAGTCACTCACTGTCCCTCTGCAGGGACCACCAGGAATCCCCATAGAATTCCCCATTTCTGGACACCATTCTCTTCCTTACTCGGTGATGAGCTCTCGTTTGAGCTTTGAGTTTGTACTTCCTCCCACGTCCCCGCCCTTTGGGTCAGGTATTGCTTTGGAGGGGGCAGCTGCAGGAGGGGTGGTGGTAACGACAAATCTACACCACAGTCTTGGGTGGTCTAGCCCTCACAAGGCTGGCGATGAGCAAACTGGGAGTTGTTGTCTTCTGCCCAGGGCTGGCAGTGTCCTCCCAGGCTGCACAGTCTGCTTAGTCCTATTTTCCAGTAAGGGGCAGGGTAAAGAAAAGTCCTCATATGCTGGGAAGACATGAAGGCTAACTGTCTCCTTCTCAAGCAAGGGACTTCCCTAGACTTTGTAGGAGAAGAGCCTTTTGAAGCAGAAATCAAACATTCGTTTGCATGATGGAATGGAGTCAAGGGGAGACCAGGAGTTCTAGCAGTGACTGGAAATCCAAACCAGGGACTTATGAAGCACATGAAATTGCCTGAAAGCTTCTAAAATAGGTCAACACATGCCGTATTCCATCCCAATTAAACCAGGATCATAGCGGTGGGGACTTTGGTGTTGTTGGGTTTCAACCCTGGGACAAATGACTGAGGTGCCTATGTAACACAACAAATGGATGAAAAAAGGAATAACAAAGGAAAGGAAGGGAACATGGCTGATGTGATGGAGGAGATTTATTGTAGATACATGGGAGAGCATAGCCAGAGGCAGGGACAGGGACATCTGGGTCATGCCCCTAAGCCATGTTGGGGAGAAGAGAAGGGAGAGACAGGAACCAGGTGCAGCAGCCTGGAGGCCAAAGGTACAAAGAGAGTGGGCAAACAAAATGGCTGGACTATGTAAGGAAGGGCAGCTTAGCCCCCTGGTCTGGAGAGTTCAGGATAGGGGGCCATATTCCAGCCAGAAGGGCCCTGAAACAGGTAGGGACAGAGGGATGCTGGGAGAACCTGGCAGCCAGGTCCGCTTTCATATGTTAAGGAGGGACCTCAGCCTTTTGTTCCAAGGTTGAAACCTAGCAGGATTCTAACCTTATGCAGGTGAATTCTTCTTCAGTCAGGGCCAGAACTGTCAGGGAAGTCTATTGAATGCGTCTGGTGCGAAAGATGGTGCGATCTGCCCTCTTCTAATATGCTGGGGAATGCACCTGTTGCTGTGGCTTGTATTTGGTTCATCTTCATCACAACTGATGTGGAGGCTTAAAAACGTAGCACAGCCTAGTTGGGAAATAGGCCCTAACAGAAGGAAGGCGGGTGGGTCACGGAGGCTCACTAGGAAGGAGAGCGCCCTCTAGCGGTACTGCATCCGTTAGACTGGCATTAGGTTCCACACAGACCCACTAGCCCTGCCTGAAGCAAAGCCCTCAGCAGAAGCAACCAGGTGGGACCAAACTTGGATTTCCCAGACACCGAGGCTTTGAGCCATGGAAAGCTCTTTTCTGAAAAAGTGTCAAGAATCAGGTTACAGCAACAGAAAATGGATTAAGAGGGCCTGCTTATTTGTGTGTCTCTCAAAGAACTAACCATACTTTCTTTCCTCTGCAGCCCAGAACCTAGGAGAGTCTAACAACAGAGTGCCATGCAGAAATGACGGAACAAAAGTGCAATTAGCAAGTCTGTAAAAATGCACAACTGAGAAGCCCAGGTACCTCATGAGACACACATAATTTACAGGTGGAGAAACAGCGATTCCCACTGGCTAGAGTCTGGCTGAGAACCCGTGAAGTCTGTCTTTTCCTTCTTCACTGTGATCTCCTTGTATTCCTTGCATGTCTGTGCGTATGTGAGGAGAGGTGAGATAGACTTATACCACAGGCCGGGAAGCAGAGCCATCACATCCCACCTTCCTCTACAAACGCTGCTCATCCTAGGGGGTCCACAAGAGGGTCCGAATATGGACTGAATCTTGTCTACAGTCCTGCACGACTTCAGGGAAGAGAGGCAACCAAAATGGGCAGGTCTTCCCAGATCAATTAAAGTAATCAAGATGGTTTCCCACTGGCATGCACATCATCCAGGTGATCCTAGACTCAAGTTCATAATTAGCACTGTGGTAGTTTGAATATATTTCACCCCCATAATCATGCCTCAGTGAGATGACTTAGTAAAATTACTAGGGGAGGTGTTACCCTCTGAGGAGCAGATGTGAATTGTGAGAGACATGGGGAGGAGGTAATGGCAATGGAATGTAAAAGATAAGTTAATAAAACTGTAAAAAGGCCATGCATCGGTGGCACATGCATTTAATCCCAGCACATGGAAGGCAGAGACAGGCAGAACTCTTGATTTTAGTCAAGCCTGGACTCCAAGATCCACAAAGAAACCATCTCTTTAAAAAAAATATATTGTTTAAAAAATTATCACTGGATGATGTATCATAGTGTATTTAAATTGGAATTCAGTAGAGAAAAGAGAAGTAGCAAAACTTAAGCAAGGCTGAGATTTTCAGCTGTGTTGGGACACACAAATACACACAAGAATATACATGGAAATATGATTACAAACACAAATACATATATATATGTATGTATGTATGTATTATATATACACATATATACATAAACACATATAAGGTTATACACACTGAGACACAAACATATAAGACTGTACACACACACATATGTATGTGAGTATATATATACACATATGCATACATATATACATATACATATGCATATACATATACAAATACATACATACATACATACTATATATATATATATATATATATATATATATATATATATCTTCCAAGCAATGAGGAAGATGGAGCAACAAAGATGATGATGAGTATGGAGACATTTTAGACTTAAACATTAGTAAAATAAAGGGAAAAGGAAAACATAATTTACTCAGTTAATTAGGAAACAACCAGATTATGTTTGGCTCTTCTCAGATAACAACATAACAAATACCTAGCTGTAAAAGCCAGGAGAAAAGAAACTACAATAATGAGGTAAGATGTGGACACTGACATCCTCACTGTGATCAATCTCATCCAGAGATGGGTGGACATGTTGGAGATCTATGTCACTGGAGGGAGACTGTCTGGGATACTTTGTTACTGAACAGTTCTATGTATCTCCTCCCCGACACCTCCTCCCTAGCTGGTCTTCCAGTTTCCATTGGCTCCTGGGATCAAAATTCTCTGCATCACTGGTCCTCCTGGCCCCATCAGCTCTCTGCATCGGTTTCCTCTTCATGGCTCGTCCTGCTGGCTCCATCTTTTACCAGTATGCATTACTCTGCAAACGGGTCTCCTCTCTCCAGCAACTCCAAGGAACCTGTACATGATGTCCAGGAAAGACCTTCTGACTCCATCATCATCTGGTTCATGCCCTTTATACATAGAACAATATCCATGGTGCCCTTCTTTCATTCCACCACTCCTGCCTCCCTACTTCCCTCTTCCTCCCTTTCCCCCTTTCTATAGCATGAAAAATAAAAGGGCGAGAGACTCATATTGGGGTTAACCTTCAATTGAAGATCAGAAAAGCAAAGCAGCTGAACACGACTTCTCTCCTCAGAATGGAAGGTTATTCTGGCTCACACCAACCTTCAGAATATATGTAACTTCTCCTCAGTGTGGCTAGAGAATACGGAGACTTCAGGGTCTTACTATACTCATTGTGGCTGGAGGATAAATCCATGATATACTACTAAAATCTCTACATCTATCTTTTATACCCCTCTAGTGCTGGGTTTAAAGGCACATGATTCCTGGGGCTGAGAATGTCTTTGTGTCAATTGTTCCTTTTTAGGACTGGATCAAGCTTGTGTTGATCTTGGTAGCTTTGCATTCACAGAAATCCATCTACTTCTTAATCTGGAGACCTGGGATTGAAAACCTGTGCCTGACTTCTATGGCTTGTGACTTAGCTTTCTGAATCCTCAGGCAAACTTTAATGAGTCTAAATGAAGTATCAGCCCATCTTATTTTATTCTCTTGTTTTATGTGACAGTGTCAGAGATTATACAATAAATTTTAGATATTACTCTCACTGCCCACTGTCATACTTCTCCCTCTCTTGCTGAAACCACCATTCCTTTCCACTTTCATGTCTTCTGTAATATAATAATGCTGAGTCTAATTGCAGCTTCTTGCCTAAGTGTCCAGTGTGTCATTTCCTGAGAAAAGAGCATTTATGTCAGGGGCTGCACCACTAAAGAAAATGACACCCATTTCTTAGCAATCACTAACAGACTACTGTCCCTCAAGTTGGGTCCAATATCATCCATGAGAAACATTGACAAGAAAAGTTCTGTGCAGGTCTTGTGCAGGTCACATTTGCTCTGTCATTTCTACAAATGTTTGCTGTTGCTGCTGCCCTTGTCCACAGTCTCAACTCTTACACACCTCCTAACCTTCTTCTAAAATGGTTTCTGAATCTCAGGGGTTTGTGATATCAACCCATTCAAGGTCCAATTCTCTCCCAGCACTAAATTTTGGCATTTTTGTGAGGAATTGGCTTGTACATCAATCACCACTCACTGGTTTCCTTTTGTATTATCTGTATATTGTGATCCAAATGAATTTCTCTTCCTCTCCAGCTGCTTAGAACATGGGGTTTGTGACAACAGTGAGAAAAATAAGTATCACACTTACTTTCCTTTAAACTGTGCAGAACCAAAGTCAAGTTGTCAAAGGTGGGCTTAGAAGGGAGAAATAAATCCTATTGAATCATGAAATACATGACTGCTTGTTCTTGGCAGCATTTGAGGACACTGTCAAACATACTTTCAGTGTTCAGGAGAGTGATTTGATGAAAAATTGATGTATTTATCCTAAAGGTCACTTTAGAACAAACACACAATGATTGAATTGAATAGAAGCGCTGTTTCGTCTATACACCTTATGTAGCACTTAACACTTCCTTGTCTCAGATGTCTAGGTACAACTACTAGAAAGGGGTTTTTGACTCTGCAAGAAAATGTTAATTTTTGTAAAAAATATAGTTCTTTTTTTTTCTTTTGAAATATTTTTTTCTTATTTAATTTTATATAACAAAGTCCAATTAAATGAAAACAAGCATTTATACAAATATTTGGGAATTTGGGCGTCGTCGTTCTTTCCAAACTACTTCCTGCTGGTAAGGGGCGCTGTCTTGGGGGATTCCAAGATGATTCAGATATCCTGGCTGTAGTCTGTAGGGCTGTTTTGTCCAGCTGTTTTGAATGTAGGATCAGCTTGTACTCTGTTTCAGGCGGTCTGGCGTGATCAAACCACATTAGTCTGGAAGGAATCCACATCTTTTCATTTTCTGTGGAAACAAAAATAGTTATGAAAAATTTACTGCTGACATAGTCATAGATATTTGTAATCCCAAATAAATCAAGAGGGGGAAATGAACACATCAGAATTCTGATGCAAATCTGGCTTTCATGGTTAGACTATAAATCAGCTAAACCATTAAAAATCTTTCTACAGACAAGAACACCACAGGTATTTCTAATAATTTGACATTTTTTCTGAACAAATTTTCTACTAAATATAGATTCTTACAAATATTGGGTAAGTACTCCTCCTACTGAGTCACATGAACCTCTATGACTTTTATCCTACACGATGCACAGTATGATATAGGCTGAGAAGATCACAGTGAATGTCCTATTTACAAAATACGATACAAATAAGATTCCAAATAAATGTATCAGAAACATAATTTGGCAAAGCTATAATACCTTCAGGGAAAACATCAACTCATAATGCAAGTCCCAAAACTTACATTTCTAAAATTATACCTATATATTCAGAGGTGAAGTGAATTAGCATATTTTGACTGATAAAGAATCCAGAAGCTTCAAATTACCATAGAAGTCACTCTTGATAATTATTATTTTTTATGAAAATAAATTATGTATAGGAGGTTCACATGGTTACAAATGAGAGAAAGAAAACATGAATTCAAGATTGAACTATGCAATCTGTCCTAATAAGCACTTGAGTTATAGGTACGTGGACTAAGTAAGAAACTTTCCAGAATGATCTTATTTTATGTGTACTGATCTGTGGGCCCACAATGCCAAATTCTAGAGAAGGTCACATTCAAATTGGCACTCATCCTACAAATCGTATTCTGTAAAGAATTAATAAGACAAACATCATCCTTGTAGCATAAAAGTGATTGGTTCATGAGTTGAATGCTTATTATACTACAAATTGGGTTAGTATTATTACTTATGCAGTACAAATTTGGAAAAGTAGATTATCAGAACATTACTTGAACTAATGTAAAGTTGAGAGTGCTCCAGTTTGCAGAGAGAATGAGCATGCACAGATCTCATGGAGACACAGTATGAAGTTCATCATGTGTCCCACATCCATTGCTCAGTCCAGAGGACATCTGCTTTCTGCTCACAGTATCTCACAAGGAATGCTATAATGTTTTTGTCTACACATAAGTGCAGAACCGTGAAACAATGAGCACAGAAGACAAAAATGTATGAAGATATGTGCCTTGCAAATATTAAAGACTGACTATAGTAAAGTATATGATATATTATCTTTTGCTATAACACCTACTCACCCAGATGTTATTCCATCCTTACATATGAAGACACAGCTGCACAGAGGATAACTAAATTTGTTGAACTTATAGAGACTAATTCTGAGTTTGAGCTCAGTTGCACAGCAATCGTGAAAGTATCTTTCTTAACTTATGCTTATTAGTTAATTTGTAATTAATTTGTTCCTACTAATTTATATTGTCTGACATCTACAAATACCACCTAGTAAATTACAAGCTTTGTCAATTGCCATTATCAACAACTAACACTTTTGCTTTCTCCATTACCTGGTCTCCTCGGTACTGGATATGCAATCAGTCTTTCCCACCTACATATGCATAAAAATTCAAACAAGCAACACTTTAGAGTTGGACCAAATTATCTTGACAATTATCTTCTCAATAGAAGAAATTGTACATTCATTAAGTACTGTTATTCCCTTAGTAATTTAATAATTTACTAATGCTAATTGAATGATCTTCAATGATACAAATTGTTTTGGAAGAAGAAATACACCTTAAACTCAGTAAGTTATGGAACCTTAATTGTTATATCATTCCCCAATAATAGGATAATTTCAATTCAAATGGAAGGAAAACAAAATGTAAACAGTTTTATATGCATAATGCAAGCCAGAGAAATAGAACAATTTGTAAATACGATGGATGGGAAGACAACTGGTATGTGACAGCTGTAGATTTAGAAAGCTCTTTCTAATATATAAATATAAAAAGAAAACAGAATTCACTAAATTTTTCATAGACCATATGACTAATTCAAATGAAAACTATTAAGATGTCATCTGAGGGTATAATTACTAAATATGAATAACCTAACTATAGATTTACTATAAGATTTCATGTAGAGAAATGATGTATGGCTGAATATTTGCACAGAAAATCAAAATTGGTTCAGAAGATTGTATATCTGGGTAATGGGAATAAATTTTGCTTCGCTATGAGGGACATTTGAAGGTAAGGATGGATGTAAGAATAAAATGTTTACCAGGAAGCTTGTCATCTTGAAAAGGTTTCCCTGTGGTACTCGGAAAAGAGGGGCCACCAGTCATGTTCAAATCCTTCCTAACATTGTGGTTCTAAAATGCAATAAAAGCAATCTTTATTAAATTTGAAATCCCATTATGTTCTTGGATGTACTATTATACTTTGTTGACATAAAATATGTAAACCTTGTCTTATTCATTTTTACAGTGTATATAATCTGTAAATGATTCCTAATATCAAATGATTTTTAAAAACTTGCATTTTGTACTTTTCGTTCTCAATTTATACACATACCTCTTTTATGTTAAATATTACATACAGTCTGTTTTAGTCAGGGAATGTTGTTAGTCAAAGGGTTTCTAGCATCGGGTCTCATTACAAATACAAGACGCTGAAACAAAAACAGAAAATTACATTCACAATTTAGAATTGTAATTCTAGTAGAATGCAATCTTTGATCAATTTTTCTCTCCTTATTCAAAAGAGCTATGATCTTTCACCTCAAAATGCAGCCATGAATATATCAAATGTCATGAATTAAAACACATTGTAGATTACGTTTCCTTTGCAATGCTCATGATTGAGCTGATGGCTTTGTCCATATTGCTGTATCGCATTTGTCATTTTGTGCATTATTAAAGAAAGATATTACTGACGAGTCAGAAATATAGCCACCTCACCTTGAAATGAAATAAATTTCTATGATCTCACATCTAGACTCAGGGTTTGTCCGCAAGAGGGCTTGACTTCATGTGAGACAATCTTCTGTGTTTTATCGAAGCTTTTCCTAATTGCTAAAACAGAAATGTAAAACTAAGTTCATCTGGGCTCTGTGAATGAACACAGTGTGCCATAAATACCTACCATACCATTGACATCCTTAACACTGATGTAACATACATAACACAGGTTAATATACATACACAGACACACACCACCACACATTCAGTCACATATACACAAAATACACACACACACACACACACACAAATGCACTAAACACATACTCATATACACACACACACACACACAAACACACACACACACAGGCTCCCACTGAGGTGGGTCAGTGGGATTTACTCATCGCAAATCCGTGATTGTCACCCTGCTGTTTTGGATGGTGACATGACTGCAGTCCTGCAATTGGAAAAAGGGAAATATTGTTAGGGATTGGAAATCAGTTTTGAAACAAGTTGTACATTTTATTTATACCAAAAGAGATCCTTGTGTGACATAGGCTAGCACACATAGCCTAGGTAAGCCGGGGGGATCCTGACAATATTATACTGCTTCGAGCTCCCCAGTGCTGGATTATAGGCAATCATAAGCACAGCTGTTTTCATCAGTGTTTGGAAACGAGTTCAGATCCGAATGCTTAAAGTTAGAACACTCTCACAACTGAGCCACATCCTGAGCAGTAAGCCTTTGATTGAAGAAGTTCATTGCAGCCAGACAGTTCTCAGCCAAGAGGTGAAATCTTGATGTCCTTAGAAGTAATGTCAAAGGTTCTGGCCCCCAACACTCCCACCTAGTTCACCTCATGCCTCATGAATAGAGTGAGTACATCCCCATGTAACTCAGGATCTTTGCCACCTATTTTCCAGAGTCACATAGCAAATAGATTTTGTTGTTGTTGTTGTTGTTGTGGTTGTTGTTAGAGATGCGTACGTTCAGTGCTCCATTGGAGTCATAATGTCCATCAGATGGCAAAGGTGACCCAATTCACCTCGAGGGGAGTCATTACATCAATCAGATTGTATTGGTGACCTTAATGACACTGAGAGGATGGTCACTCTGGGTCTACAACATGATAGGTAATCATCAGTCTGAAAGTCTTATTATGTAACATCAACTGGCCTCAAATTGATGATCTCCTACTGCAGCTGCCCAAGAGCTTATGTTATGGGTGTGTTTCGCCATGAAAGGGGTCATTACAATTGGCAACTTGGGAACTCATGTTCTAGATAATTCATTTTTTAAATCAGCAATATCTTTTAGTATCTCAAAAACAGCATTGGTGTACTCCAAAATGGAGCTAGGTAATTTTGAACAGTTCTGGTAGAAAGTTTTTGGCTACAAAAAAACTGATCACCCTGGTGGGGTTTGGAGAATAGTGCTGGATTTAACAACACCCACTATTCTTGCAGGGAAGGAGGAAGTGCTTACTGCCTTGCTCCATATCTAGGGCATCTGCAAACACCTTCTACCACACAGGCTCTAAACTCCCATGTGCAAATCCACAGAGAAAACGAATTAAAATAAAAACAGGGTCTGTTTTTAAAAGGCTACACAATGAAAGTACAGGAATAAATATAATGAAATATAAAAGTGTATATATCTTTTAAAAAGTAGAGCTGAAATGTGTACAAGTCTTATTTTCCCTTCAGGATCAGAGTGTGATGAAAAGTCTATACAAATGCATATAGATATTAATTATGATACATATAATCACACACAGAGTGTTCTACCTCTTAGACTTAGCATTCTGATTCCAGGATTTCAAGATTCCTTGAATCTCTGTGGTTGCATCCCTGGCTCTTATAAATTTTATGGGACACGGTTTGGTATTATCACAATGTTATTATGTTTCTTCTCCTGTACACAGATACGTACACAGAAAAGAGCTGAGTCCTGATTATGGGGATGGAATCCCCTCCTGGGGCAGCTTGATATTTCTTTTAATCCAAAAGTTGTCAGTGTGAAAATTCCTGTTCTGAAAAGAGAAAGGCAGACTCACAGTCAAACAGAAATCCCCACAACACTCATTCGTCTCTCTCTCCTCTCCCTCTTTCCTCTTCTTCTCTCCCCTTCCCCTTTCTTTCCTCCCTCTCTCTCCTCTCCTATCTATGTCCTCTCTTCTTTCTCTTTCACACCTACACTTGTTCCCCTGCTCTCCTGCTGTCTCTGCTCTGATCTGCACAATTCTTCCTCCCGCACAGATGATGTGTATGTCTTCCTTCTATTCCTAGTCAACACTATCATTGAAGTTCTGTTAGAACTTGTCTTCTTTGTCATAGTCCTAATTGCCCTCCCTCCCTTCTCTTCCTCTCTTTACTCTCCTTCTCATTCCTCTCCTTTTTCTACTCATTATGTGTATCTCTCTCTGTGACTTTAATCTCTCATGGTCCTTTTCTTGTAGTTTGACTTAAAGAAATAAAATACTCAACAGTAGAATTAAGCACAAAGAAGAATCAAGCCAAAAAAAATAGGTCTGTTCAGGGCAATCATTGTGAGCAATAAGTAGGATTGTGCTTATACCTGAGACCACTAATTCCTGTGAGACATTATCCAGAGTACAAAAATACTTTGCAGGATGATACACTGCTTTCCCAACACTAGCTCTGCTGAGGAATGCAGACTAATGTGGCATTGACAATGACCCTCTTTGGCAGTTTTTGGTGTGGAATATCTTCAACCTCTGACTCTTGAGGTCACTTCTTGGTGCTTTGTCTTAGAAAACCAACAGTGGTGTCAGCACATCTGTTAACAGCAGCTGCTGTTAGATAGAAAGTGCACCTTAAATGGCGGCTTCTATAGCACTCGGTTAAGACCCTCTGGATATTACTATGTTTTTGCAGTGTTCTGAGCCATAGAGGATTTTGTTCTTGTACTGCCCAGGCTTAAATTCTACATACTCACTGTTTATATTTGGGTGCGCACACCACTGCAATTGATTCTGGCAGCATCTTCTGATAACAAAAATGTGTGTGTGCATCCACACTCGACAAAAAGGCTGTCTGGGTTGGATGGGTCTATGGAGACAAAAGAATTCAAGAAATCCCAGTAAGCCCCATGACATACCCAACACAGCAGGTCCCAAGGAGTTTCAACCACTGCCTCCCACAATGACACCTGAAATCAAGCTGGAAACATCTCTAGTCTGCTAGGTGGAGAGGACGAGGAAATGATATCATTTGGCCACCTCATCTACAAGGTTAAATTAAGCTGAGCTTTAAACAGTTACTCTTAGCTGTTCCCTCACTAGAACTACACTTGTATTCATCCATGCCTAATTATACCTGATGTCTTAAGAGTAACCATTCCAAGGTTTGTGCTTCAGCTTCTAATCTACATCTCCTTCCCTGCTGTCATCAGTACATTCTATTCTATCTTAACCAAGAGTTCGCAAATTATTTAAAACTTCAGTTCAAGAATCTCTGTGGATCTTCAGTTCCCTGCCTTCCATCCTGCCATAAAGAGCTGTGGGATATCTTCCTATGTGAAGAGAAGCCACATATGGTCTTATTTTGGGGTACTGTACCTAGGAATGTTGCATTAACTTATGCCGCTTCCCTCCCTTCCTCCATTGCCAACCAGGTTCAAGCACACCTCAGGCAACTGCATGCCACAAAGGGGTGAACATTGCAGATGTTAAGACAAGCAAGCCAGATGTAAAAACCAAATATCTAACCTCTACATTTCAAGACAAAAGCAGTACTGAAATACTGATATCATGAAGGAAGGCAAACTTAGTATATGAATTCTAATGAAATGAGAGAGAGAGATGATTAGAAGAAGAAGTTGATCAATCTCACAGGAAGGAAGTTGTAAAGCTGGACACGGCTCTTGGATGGTTCCTCTTTCCTTCTCTAAGTGTATTATTCACAAAGATGCATACTTACAAGTTAGCTATATTTTAAAATATACATTTGTAAAAGGAAAGGAAGTAAAAACTGGTAAAATCAACAAAATAAAAAACTTCATCTTGCCAATTCCCCCTTCATGTACATTTGAAGACTCTCTTAACCAGTTCTGCATAGAGTGGACTCATGACTCTTCTATCCTCTAAGATCTACTAGGTGATGACACAACATGACAGTCCTGTGAGACTCCCCCATAGACATGAATTCAGCACATTTTTTTTCAAGCCTCTTTCTTTCTGTTTATTACATTTTGGTGTCAAAGTCATCATCCAGAAGTCTTACCTCCAGAATAATAGGATTCCAGTATTCTGACAGTATACTCAGTTATCTGTGTATTAGGTAAACCTTGCCGTCTCTGGTACCATGGCCTGCTTAAAGCTCAAAGGCCAAACTCCTCAATGAACTCCATCTCCAGCATGAGAACTGAATGCCCTTGCAGATGGAGATGGCCCCTGGGTCACATTCTGAATTCTCTCTCTTACTGTCCCACCTCTGTGGCTTCTGGGAACCACATGAGCAGTTCTCCTGAAGCCTTTTGATCTAGAATCCCCCAATGTGTTGAAGCAGTCCCCATTAGGTCTTGTTAGCTGTCAGAAAGTCACTTCTCCTGCTGTCACACTCACCATTATCAGGTATTCTGAATCTCTGCAAATAAAAGCCTCCAGGGGATTATCTCCTGCCTTCCTGGAGCTTCACAGAACATAATTCCATCTGACATTGTATATAAATAAGCAAATGTGAATTCAACTTTGCATGAAGAAGCTCTTTGGGTGTACACAAAACAAGTACGTCTTCATAAAGGCAAATTCAAATCATGAGAGTGATCTCTCTTGACTCAGTGAAGTACTTCCATGTAGCTCTTAGGTAGATGGTGTCTACTCCATGTTTTCCTACCTCCTAGGGAGGCAAAAATGCACAACCCACTCACAAGGATGTGGAACATTGAAAAACTACACTGATTAAGATGTAAATTAGTAAAGCTGAAATTCACAAAGGAATGTGCCTTTGACTAAACACTACAACACTTGTAAGTGTATGTGCAAAGAGACTGAAGAACTGCCATGTGTTGGCTATGAAAACACAGATCTGTTCTGTGCACTTGGAAGAGCAGCTCGCCATCAGTGAGATCAATTTGCTTACATGGATCCAACCTAAGGTCAGAAGGCCCAGTTCCTCTTGCTTAAAAAAAATTTCTTCCTCCTTCTGGGCATAACAATAATCAGGGCCTGCTGTCTGCACAGGAATAATTACATGGGTCACATGGTATTCTTCTTTGACCTGCCACAAGGAAACAACTAGTTACAGTTACTGCCAATCACACTTCCCATAAATAAGTGAAGCCCTCACCCCAGTGGATGACCCTCATCATTCTCCCTCACCCAAATGATTCCCCAACTTGACTGCTCCTATACTTTGCTGGGATTCCATATAAATGCAGACATGATAAGGTGAGCATGAGATGTCTCCCATAGCACAACCTAGATCAAGGGATTTGTCTGCAGCTGGCATTAAGTCTGCTCACAGGTCCTGAGGTGTTTAATTTCTATTCTATGCATTACCACAGAGTAGGCAATCACCAGGCCACAGAAAGTTTTGAGTGTTCCCTTTTATAATTAGCCAAGGTGCTGTCTCCACTCCTCATTCTCACATTCCTGTCTCCAATTCAAGCTGTTCTTACTTCAGTGTCTCAATCTGTTTCTGAGCGGAGTTGAACTTTTCGGTGGCCTCCATCTCAGTTTGCCAGTGACTGGGATTACAGGCACCAGCCCTGAGTAGAATGAAAATTTCTAACTATGCCACTGAATGAAAATGTTCAAGTCAAGGACCTCTGAAAAGCAACCTAATACAAAGTCATAAAATTCAAGTTAGCTAATGTCATTTCACACATGGTTCCTTCTGTTGAGGGATATGTATGGATACAGCCCCAAGATATATTCTCTGGGAGTCATGGGCAGCCAAAGGGGAAAAAGAAACAGCCTCAGATCAGGAAGGAGGGTTCATATATTTACCATGGTACCACATAATACACCGCATGTCTCTATGCCTTTCCTGGTGTTCTTCCGTGCACAACGCAGAAACTTATCACAAAGGTCCTTTGGAATGACCACAGTTCGGAGGCCTTTGGAGTTCTGAACTGCAATGGAAAAGAGAGACAAGTCTGAGGTTACAGGACCTGGTGTCCCTGAGCAGAGCTCAGCATGGTGGCCTGGAGGAAAATCACAAAGATATTGGGGTATCTCTCCAGGAGCCCTCTACATATAATAGAAGAACAAAGCAGGCAAGGAGTTTCTTCTCAAAGCTCTGGCCAGAGTTCAATGTGAGCATGGAATTCAATGTTGGCTAGAATGGATGGACGAACCTATTTCTAGGTGTGACTGAGAGTGGCCTGTAATAAGGTTTTTTTGTGGGTTCACAGACTCCGTGGTCAAAGTCCCCTCTAAACTCACGAGGGTAACATGTACCCCTTTGGAAGCTCAACAGGACAAACACACAGACATGTCTTCTTTGTCCATGGTTCAGCTCTTCAGGTCTGGTGGCCTCTGCACTCTCAGGTCTGGAGGTACATTTCCCTGAGTCCTCATTTGACTTGAGACTGAGTCTTATAAGAGTGACATTCTTCTCCTATGCCTTTCTGACATAGACTAACCCTACCTACTATCATTCCATATCTTGACTTTGAAGAAAGCTTTTAGAGGGCATGTTATGTCGTGTTGACCAGAAACACAGTCAAATTTTAAGAGTTTGAAATTACATGGAAACATACACAGTCTTTCTCAAGGTCATAGCACCATTGACAGTCCCAAATAGGGCATGTTGTAGCGATGGGGGAGACCTTTGGGAACCTAGAACATCATGTGCACACACAACCAAGAAATGTTGCATTCTAGACTCTAAGGTTGAGTGAAGATGGTGCACTAAACTCAGCAAAGTGTCTGGGACAGGTTTCGCAACTCAGCTGAGACCACTCATTCTTTCCTGGTTGTTTCTACATTCCAAAAGGAACAGCATAGCTTACTTCTGCTCCCATGTTATATTATGCAGATGTGTAGACTGCTACATGCACAGGCTTAAGGATCTGTAAGACTGACCCTCTATTCTCATCTGTAAATATGTGGGTTATTGAATACACAGGCCCACAGCTGGGAAAGTCTGACTCTCACCAATTCATAATTAAAAAGGGAAATGTAATTTGCTTGAGGTTGGCATTCAAGTAGAGATTTGACTCATGCCAGCCCAGACAAGAAGCAACCAATAATTTAGAAACTTGTAAAAATCCAGTCCAATAGTGGCATATTTGGATTTTAAGCATTTCCTCGGTGAGAGTCCAGGATTTCAACTGAGGCCTATTTAGGCTGTAAAGCCAATAATACAAATAAAAAATAAAAGTAATAAAGTAATTAGGTGACATATTTGAGAACTTTTTTTTTACTTCAGTATTCATGATTTCCCCCTTTGAATTCAGTCTTATGTGAACCATGTGTTTGCACATGTCAATGATATCTGTGCATTTTTCAGAATGTGCATGTTCATATGTGGGTAATGATTCGCAGATATTTGAGCACATCTGTAGATGCAAGCAGACTGACTGTGGTTCAGGCCTTCCCTGGCACTGTTAGTCCAACAGAATCTATCTGTGGTCTGTGTCTTCCCAGCTAGCTGTGCTGTGAGAAACAAGGTCTTCTCTGTTTCTCTGTCCCATGTCACCTGAAGACAACTTTGAATATACAGTTGGCCACCCATACCCAATTGTCAGGTGCTTTCTGGAGATTTCTCCCCAGGTTCTGAGGCTGTCACAGCTAGCACTTCAATCAGTGTCATTACCTTCGTGACATATTTGAAGATTTCCTACAGAGGTCTACCTAATGCTGAAAATGTAATTTCATGCAACACAATTGTCTTTTAGGAATACTAATGCACAGCACAGTCCTCACGATGAGCAATATCAGTATTTATTAAAAGTGCTTCCTCTATTCTCTACAGAGCTCTGAAGAGGTGGGCATCTGATTGGAAGAAACTGATCTGGCTTAAACTAAGTTAAAGGCTTCTTTTACAGGAAGTCAGAGTGGCTGGAAGGAAAGAGACAACACTGGTCACTCGAGGTTCTTTTACCACAGCAAAGAGGATCCAGGCAAGACAAAGACTAGGAACATTGCAAGGGGCATGATGCTTTCTCTGTGCTGCTCAGTGCTCCCAACTTCAGACACCTCTTAAAAAGTGCAGCGTTACTAGACTGGTGAGGTGCACTCGCAAATGTGTGTGGCTGATCCGGGTGCAATAGGCTCCATTTAAACATAAGTCTTTAAAGTCATGAACATGTGGTGACTTACCTGGGCTTTCCACCATCTTCAACTCTCCACCCTGTGTGTCTGATGATGGGCCCCTTGTGATATCTTTCATGGATTCTTGTGGACTGCATGGCACTGACATTGTAATAACAGTGCTTTCTTCAGAGGACACTTTAGCACTTTTAAGTGCCAATGCCAGGCTGGGAACCACCTCCCCGCTCCAGTCTTTCTCCACTCCATCCACCAGCCTGTCTACAAGAGCACTCCATTTGGAAAAGTGTGCAGAGTGTTTGATGGTATCTCTTACTTCATGCCAAAAGGCCTTATTTTCAGCCTCTTCTTCTTCTCTTTTTTTCTATAGGAAGAAAAATGGGATTAGTCTAATATTTCAAAAGTCAGAACAAAAAGACCTGCCAATAAAGAGATGAACAAAGGAAGTTGTGTTCAGGTATAACAAATCACCACAGCATCTATGCTCCCCTCCATCACCCTGGTACTATGAAAAACAACCAACACCCCTTTACTCAGTTACTGTAAGGCATTCTTAAGGGACAATTTGGCCTCCATGTTCTCAGAACCATAATACACTTGGGGTGTATGTATCTGTGACAATGAATATGCATGAATATATGGGTGTGTAAATAGGTACATGGGTACGTGCATGTGTGTGTTGTCCTCTATAGGTATGAGTGCATATGTTTGCAAGTGTGTGTAGACCCTATTCCTTGGATCACAACCTCCGCTGACAGTAAAACACAGTCCCAGGTCACAGGCTGATTAAGTGATACAAAAACATCCTGTCTTCATGCTCACACACTGACCTTATCTGCCAGGTATTCTGAATACTCCTCGCTATATTGCTTCAGGAGTTGTCTCTTCAGGGCCTCAACTATGTCAAAGACCCTATGTATTGTCTGCAACACAAAACAGAAAGGGAGAATTAGACCTGATCTAATGTCAGCAAAGGGGGGAAGAAAACAAATGGGAAGGGACTTATGAAACTTTTTTTTAAATTTAATATTTTTTCTTATTTTATATATCTATTCCAGTTCCATCTCACTCCTGTCATCCCATTCCCCACACAGACCCCTACCCATCCCATCCCCCTTCCACTCCCCAGAGAGGGTGAGGCCTTCCATGAGGAATCATCAAAGACTGTTAAATCAATTGTGATAGGGTTTAGGCTCCCCACCACCCCGTGTCTCCATGTTAAAGAAGTATCATTCCATGGAGAATAGGCTCTAAAAGTCCCTTCCTGCACTGGGGATACAATCTAGTTCCATGAGATGTCAGAATCTTATTTATGACTTGACCCCAATATGCTACCATCCCTTTCTTCTGTATTGTGATGCAGAGAGATGTCCTGTTTACCCAGGGACAGGATCTGTGACTTTTCGCTAAGTAGCTCCCTGTGACTCTGGATATGTAGGTCTACCACATACACAAAGAAGACCCACCTTGTTGATTTTGGATCGTGTTCCCTTGGAAAGAGAGTTCCAGTATTCTGGGAAATTTCTCAGTTTCTCCACGAAGAGTCTAAAGCAATAAAGCAGAATGAATATGTGAGCAGAAAAGGTCCAAATTTCTAAATGAGACCCTGAAAAAATTTGGTCTCTCTAGGCATGGTTTCAGAAGTTGCTGGAGTGAGAAGAGTTTCACCCTGACATGTTACATCCATATCCATCCCAGTGCCTGGAAAAAGAAAGATCCTAATTCTTCTATCGACTAGTTCATTCCTCAAATATCTGCTATCAAGAAGTAGAGCTAAGCTGATATTGTGTGTGCTTGTCATCCCAGCACTCAGGAGACAGCAGGGAGAGTTAAGGAACTCACAGAATATCAAGAAACAGACCATCCTCCTCCTGAACTTCAAAAGAAAAAAACAGAGTGGGGTCTCATCCTTCCACTACCAAAGGAGAAGGGTGTGTGCTCATAGAGAAGCAGAGAGTATTGTTTCTGAGCAGGGCACAACCTCCCCCAGGGAGCATTAGGTAATGACAGGAAACACTGGGAGAACACAGAGCTGCAAGGAGCTGTGCAGTGGATCCTAGTGAGAGGAGGCACCCTCAAAGACTGCCAGCCTGCTTCAACACTCCTGTCAGTCCAGGAACCAAGAAAGTTTCTTGAGTGCAGGGTGGGATTGAAAACTGACTGTGACAAACTGATATTGGGGGGGGGGGGCAGTGAACACATAAGCACTCTAGTAACAAAGTTATTTCTCTTAGGAAGGTTGAGGAAATGAGAATTATATTTCCTGTAATCTCAAGAGATTACATTCCCGTTTCAGAATACCAAAAGTGGAAAACAAAAAGAAGTCTTGTTCTACAAGTTGCACAATCTGAGAATTATAAAATGTGGTATCTGTGTTCATGTCTAAGTCTGACCTTTCTTTTCCTCTGTGGAACATGATGAAGATATGCCTACTCAGCACAAACAGTCTTCTGAAGATCAATAGATTCAGGCCCACAGAGCTCTTCCCTAGAGCCTGGGCTCCTTACAGTCACCTGCATTCATGTCCTCAGGTTCTCTTTCACCAAACAGAGGGCTAGGCAGGACTGGTGAGACCTTTGCCATCTTTCCCTTCCTCAAACACAGAGCATTCATGTCACTTAGGATACATGTAAATATCTGGTGATAGCTCTGCCATCCTGCATTGATTCTGCCTACCCAAGGATGGTGAACAACACAGAAAGTATGCTAAGCCCCTTTGACCCCAGGGAGTACACAGTCCTTTGGTCCCCCTAGCTACTGGATATGCTAACATCTTTCTCAACCAAACAATATGCTACAGGATTAAGAGAAGAGCAATCTGGGCTCTGCCATACATAGGAATAAGCCTGTGACTGGATGCCTGGCCAGAGATAGAGCAGTTGACACACTCACCAATGCCGACACAACCACATAAACTGCCAACTTTCATCTAAAATGAGGGCCATGTGGAAACATGCTCATGAACTATCATGATTTCCCTTATTATGGTTCTTGTGTCTTTGAATAGCAAGGAAAAACATTTGTGTGAACTGCCATAAATTTGACTGAAAGATGTCTTTCTCAAGTTCTCAAAGCCAGCAGAGGGGAGAAGCATGAAGATGAAGACAGGATTAGTGAGGGATTTGTCACAGGAAAGGAGATGGAAAGTGCAGGCTCTCACGTTAAAAATTTGTGGTATAACACAAATGCTTCCTCCTTAAGTTCTTTCGTGTGTAGATCTGCCGCCATCTCTAGGAGGTCATCACTCATTTTTATATACATTTCCATGGGTACTTTGTCGCTGACTTCCACATTCATTCCTATGGAAATTAAAAATCTGAACCGCACTTTGGGCAGAAGAGCTATGTCTTGGTATTTTTCCATGGTGCTCTTGTTCTACAACAGAAAAGGCAAGATAGAGGAACATCAGAAGCCACCTCCTAATATCCTGACATTCTGTCAGTCTACTGTCTGACATTCACACATAAACAGTGTGTGTGTGTGTGTGTGTGTGTGTGTGTGTGTGTGTGTAAGTGTGTGACAAAGCTCTTACTAAAGGAATTAGAGTAAATTAAATACCACATGCAGTCATACAGCTCAATAAATTTAGTGACCTACCCAGTTTTGGATCTCCTTACTATGCTACTAAAGGGGGAGGTAGGGGAATGGATAGAAGGGAGGAAGAGGCACCTGGCATTCATATGTATAATAACATAGATTTTAAGTTAAATAACAACTAATTTAAAAAATGATTCCATTTCTTTAAATTTCTATATATGATTGCATGTCAAAGAACATTGTTTTCAAAAGGAATGAGACTTACCCCATTAGGGGCCATGGGAGTGAAAAGTCCCGGTGAGCTCTGTTGGTGTCTGAGACAGGATTTTAAAAATTTGCCTGTAAGCAAGAATAAAAGAACTTATGAAAACAAAACCTCCTCTTCTCCAGTAATTAATGTTAGTTTTTGTTCATATATGCATTGCTAACTTAATGACCACTACGGTCATAGGGGTGAAGGCTTTTAATCCTATTATACAGCTGATGAGGTTGTAGATATGACGTAACTTCAATTTCAATTGAAAAAACAGGGATTACATCAAAATGTTCTTCAAGAATTTACAGTAGACATCAATTTGAGATGGCAGTGGCTGCAGGCATCTGCACAACCACAGAGCAGCTCCAGGAGGCTTAGAGACCCAGGGGAGGCACAGAGGGGAGATGAGAGAGCAGAGGATATTGAGAGAACGAAAGAACTCTGAAAGAATTAAAATATCAGGTCCTGTGGGAAGATGCCTTTTAAAAGCATTCTCATGAGATTGAAAAGAAGAAGTTGATGCTGGCTGATGGCAAGAACACAGCTCCATGAACAGGCCAAGTAGAAGTGAATCAGAGCTGCAGAAGCTCACACTAATGGAGATGGAGAGTGGTTCTTTATCTGAATTGAGCCTCCTCAAAAGAACTCCATAGACTGTGCTGTAGCTCCATGCCAGGTTTGTCCCTATAATCTATGCTGCCCCCTGAAGCCAAGTAGAAGTCAATGATCTGTGGTGTCATTGGCTTCCTCTGCAGTGGTATCTATGATGACAGACTCATAATTAAGAATGAGAAATGATTACAGGAGATTTGTACCTTCCCTCACATTAAAAAGAAACAGTCTAGACCAAAAGGCACTGAGGAGAGTCATTAACTTGTGATAAAGATGCTGAAGTGTTACTCTATACACTTGATGGCTCAGGCAGAAAGCAGGAATACTGGCGGTGGAGGAGGGCTCAGTTATATTTAAGAGGTGGGACAGTGAGACTTTGACCATGCTCCAGGGAAGATATGGTCAAGAAAACATAGACTTACTATAGTCTTTTTCAATTGTACTTTGGAATGGTCAAAAATTTTGGAGGGAAAACATGGGAGAAGTAAGCTAGTGTGACTGGATGGTTTACAAAATCATTCCCAACATCATCAATAAAAATATTATCATTTGAGAAATTAAAAAGAATTTTAACATGAAGAAAATTTCCTTTAAAATTGGACAGAGCTTTGCTAGTGGTGGCACAGGTACCTCAGCTCCCAAGTGCTCAGGGAACACACCAAAAAACAAAACAGTCCTGGAACTGACATTACTCTTCAAGAGTTTGTTTTGAGAGTCACAACAGGAAACACTATTGCTTTTGTGTTCTAGACATGAAACACAGACCCATCACTCCCATCAAGTAATAGGCCTAACTGTAATAGCCCAGGTCCGAGAAACTTGCCTTCTGGTCCATGAGTAAGACATAGCTGCCTATCAAGCCTGGGTGGCCAGGCAACCCTGCTCATGGAGGTGTGGAAGATATTGCAAACATTTCCACTGATATCCTAACTACACTGTTCCACAGTATTAACATGGTAATTCTCATGAGACAAAATTAGTGCAGGGAAGAATCATGGCCCTTACTTGACCTGTCTACATACCCAGCTCTCTGTGCTTCAGCTGAAACAGTCCCAGGAATAGTCTGGTTTCCTTCTTTCATACTCTAAAGACACAATACCTCAGAGAGCCCTTCCAGCCTGCTATCTCACCAAGGAAAGTAAAGACACATTTAGTGACAGGATGGACTGTCCAAGACTACATTTAATGCCATCATCCTGATGTTCACCATTTTCCCCTTAATCCCACATTGTTTGATGCTTCCCAGTTTACGGAGCTGTCCATTAAAAAAAAAAATGGTGCTATTTGTTTTTCCTACCTGACATCTTCAAGTCAGGAACAACAAAGAAAAGGAGTAGATATGGATTAAGGGATGAAAGAACAGGTTCTTGGTTTCTAAAAGTTGTAGGATCTGGATAAAGGGATGAGTACTCTGGTTGTTGGGTTTTGCAGTAAAAAAGTCCACGTCTGGGCACGATCAAAGATGCTCAGCAGTGAAGAACGTTTGGTCAGTTATTACCAAGGTAACCTCATAATACTATCTAGTGCTGATTGGCTGAGGGAGGATGATGTCATTAAGCTGGTGAAAGCCAATGGCGATCCCAGAAGCCATGTGTTAAAGGGACAGAGGGAACACCTGCAGGAAGACTAGAGCATCCTTACATGGCAGCAATCTGGGCAGCTGAAAGCATAAAACCCAGACTTGACAGTTTCTGTTATTAAGACACTTAATTCAGGAACAGTGTCACAAGTTTGTTACAAGTGGACATTAATACAGTCATTAATCATTGACACAGGATTTTCTCATTTTAACTGATGTGGTGATATCTTTCTTACACAAATAAAGTCTTTCTGAGGTTCTGAGAATGGACTTTGCCACTAGTTAACCATAGTGGTCTGCAGTACTGCCCAGAAAGACAGGAGCTGATGTAGGTAGGCAGAAACAGGTTATAAGCAGGGAAAAACAGGAAATTCTTTTGTTCTCTATTGAGATGCTTAGGAGAAATAATGAGCTGTGGCTTGCTCCTTCTCTCTGATCTCTCAGCATTTGCATCTATATCTGACTCCCAAACAGACTTTATTTGTGTAAACAAGATATCACCACAAAAGGATAACATTAACATATTTCGATGCACAGATGAAATACTTGGTGAGTGTCTGAATTACTGTTTTCCTTGTGTAAAAGCTACCAAGACCAAAACATCTGTTCTGCCTGGAAGGATTTGATTGGGTGCTTGCTTACAGTATTAGAGTCAGGCTAAGATTTTTTTTTTGTTTGCTTCATGTTTTAGACAGGGTTTCCCTGTAGTACTTTGGAGCCTATCCTGGAACTTGCTTTGTAGACCAGGTTGGACTTGAACTCACAAAGATCTGCCGGCCTTTTCCTCTGGAGTGCTGGAATTAATCGAGTGTGCCACCAACACCCAGCTTAATTCAGAGATTTCTTAAATTAACTTCCATGAATGTATCAACATTTCCCACTACACTCTGGCAGGGGAGTTGAGTAGCAAAGTGAATAGCAAGAAGGAAACATGGTCTTGGTCACTTCAAAAAGTTGCTTCATTTCATATTCATCACAGGAGAAATCCATGAGTACAAAGTCTCAGTTGTGAATATGTATCTATGCTCCAAATAAAAGTACCTGCATTCGAAAATGAAACAGTACAAAACTCAATGATCACAAAAAATAAACTCACACACTCATAGTTGGAGACTTCATCATCCCATTCTTACCACTAGACAAGATCAGAAGAAAGGAACTTTAAAAAAATATACATAATTAACACAGGTTTTGCCCCAGTTGGGAAGAGACATCCACCTGGGCCCAGCCAGGACAGCTTTAAAAAGCCTCAAACACATCCCGTCATGCTGGAGGCAGTGCATGTCATTTACCCATGGGAAAAAAGGAGTGAGAAGAAAATGGGCACCTACTCCTCCCAGGCTCTGATAAACTTCTGCAGGAACAAAGATCACAGGACAGGGCCTGCCATCACATTCCTGCTGGATGAGACAACTTGATGGCCGAGGGCCTGCTCAAACCTGGGTAAATGCTTACACAGCACAGAGCAGTGGTCACAGTGATTGTCCATCTCCATCCCTGGATGAGCTGCCCCTTCCTGGGAAGGTCAAGTAAGTACCTCCAGCTTTCCAAACCTGGACAAACCTCAAGCCAGAGCTGTTTCCCGAAAGCATCACCCCCGGGTTTCCAGCATGCCCACTGAAGCTTACTCTGTGAGGCCACAGTCCCAGTCAACGCAGTTTACCACACTCAAACTATTCCAACCAGCTCTTGCCAGCATGTCTTTGATGGCATCTGACAAGACAGCTGTTCTAACTGCCACCAGTGCCACACCACCTAAAATAACCAACCACATCCATTTTTGCAATAGGCCTTGCCCAGCATCATCTCATACTGTACTCCCAAAGGAGCTTGTTTCTGTTGCCAGAAACAAGGCCCCATCACCTCCCAAACCTCAAATGCAATATCTGTGGCTAGACTTCAGCTGCCAACCAATTCCATAAAGGAAAGTGATATTCCACGGCCACTCCCCCTCAGCCCACCACAGCAGAACAGAGGTCAGAGAGGGAGGCCATGAAGAGGTGGGCCCCACAGAAGCGACAGATCGCTGCCAAGTGCACATCTCTAACTGCACATTTACCTTCACACGGAGAAGGATATGGATATGGAAATTGATCGATATTATGCAGTGTTGATAGAATTATTCTCCTTGTCTTTTATTTTCATTATATTAGTTACTGAACATGGTATGCTTCTCAGAGTTTATAATGTATAGTGATCACAATCGTGCTTGCTTCACAATTCCTACGACTTTGAACCTCGCACCCCAGCCCTTTAATCAATGCTGGTCTGGGACAGAGCAATTCCTGCAAATGCATGAAATACAGGATTTCAGGTGTATACAGTCAAGCACTCTTTGTGAAGTGAACATACCCATGGGTGACTACCTTTTTGAAATGGTTTTAAGTTGATTAATATGTTTACCTCAAGTTGTATCCAGTTTGAAATCATGCATTTCAGGTTTTAATTCATTTTATGATTTCCTGTGTGGAGTGCCCAAGGCAGACAGAAGAGGGCACCAGATCTCAGGAATCTAGATTTCACTGAGTTTGAAAGTCAACATGAGATACTCTGTATTCATCCTGGGAACTGCAAGAAGAACAAGTGTCCTCATCTCCTGAGCCACCTCATCGAGCCCCATTTGGATCTGCATACTACAAACAACAGAACTACTTTTTATATAAGGCTGAAAAGACTGCACATTCTCAGTACATCACTGAGCTTCATCTTTGACAATGCTTTTGGACACTATGCTTGGTTCACTAATGTTCTGCACACAGTGATGCCATCAACAATGATGGGCAAGTACCTGTTTAAAAAATATACTGAGGTCTTTGGAAAGCTGTACATGAACCATGTTTTAGGATAGGTTTTGGCTCTGGAGGATCCATATACTTATATCCAACCATGCTGCAAACCATCCCATACCTCCCAGCAGAGTATTAAGTATAGCATTTCCTTCTGAAAACTCCCTCAGCTCTCTTTCCCACTTATTTCTCATTGGCCTTGGTTTGCAGCTACTGCAGGTTCACCACGTATTTCCCTGATGCCTCCTCAACTGATTGACAGTAAATCTGTGAGGACTGTCTTTTTCTTGTTCCTTTAGTAAGTTTGTTGACTTCTTTCTCGTGATTTACATATTTTATGTAATTGCAAATAATCCAGATATTAAATCATCTAATTGAGGAGTCAATAGCAAAGAATTTCTTTACAAAATACTCTCAGGTAACTCCTTAATTTGCTGGCAATAAACTCTTTACTTTCATGAGAGATCATTTGTCAGCTACTGCCAGGATTTCTGGAGTGGTTTATATTTTCCTCCATTCAGGTCATTCCCTAAACATTCAAGCCTATACTACAACAGGAACGTACATTTTAAGTGTATGTTGCACATTGACCTCTGACACATTTGGCATTGATATTTTATAAGGTCAAATAGAGAATGATGAATCGATTTATTTATTGACTTTCTTTTATTATCTTGCCAATGCACGGAAATAAAAATAAATAAAATCAGAAGGAAAAAGGGAAGGAAGCTGAGTAGAGACCTGATTTTCAAATACCTGTGTATCTAAGACTCCTAACAAAAGTGGAGAGTATACCTGAACTGGCCTTCCCCTATAATGACATTCATGACTACTCAAATTGTCATCACAAAGCCTTCCTGATGTCCCTGATAGAACCAGATGCAGGGAACCATAGCCAAGCTTGGGACACAAACACACACACAAACACACACACAAACACACACACAAACACACACAAAGTGTTTAAAATCATTTTTTAAAACAAAGATTATATGTACTCATCTGTGAGGTAATTCTCCTAAGCGATGCCTAGAAATCAGATATTTACAAAACTTTCATTGACTTTTCCAGATGTGGCCTCACTGTGTATGCTAAGAGAGCCTCAAATGCTTTGTCCTCTTTGCCCAGCTGTCTGAGTGCCAGGATTATAGGTGTGCACTCTATCACCCATATGATATATTTAATTTACCAAACAAATCAGTACGTACTTCCTTTGCTCAGTCCATCCATGTCAAATACCATTCTGAGTACTTTGCTATCATAAATAATAATCACAAAAATTCTAATATATATCTCTCTTCATATACTGTTTTCTGAAGATTATAAAGTGGGGGGGGCACTTCCTTCCTACAAAGCAAATATCTTAGTAAGCACTGTCTCTCTGTGCGAACTGCCATCCCACTGTATTCTGAGAATCACAGGATACACTGACTGTTACCCAAAACTATGCTAGGTATTTGAAAGGGGTTCATTAAAAGATTCCTAATAACTGGGCTGAAAGATGGCTCAGCAGCTAAGAGCACCTGCTATTCTTATTGAGGATCAGGGTTCAATAACACATTAAGCACATAAACCCTTACAACCATCTATGTAAGTCCAGTTCCAAAGAATCTGTTTCCCTCTTATGGCCTCTTCAGAAACCAGGTACACATACATACACAATGCACATACCTAGATGCATTCAAAACACTATAGAATAAGGCCAGGCATGGTAGCACATACCTATATTCCCAAGACTAGGTAGAAAGGCAAGATGATCTCTGTGCGGTCCAGACCTGCCAGTCTACAAAGTGAGTTCCAGGACAGCTGAAAAACATGGACTCAGAAAACAGAAAGAAAAGCTACTTATAAAGTAAAAATAATTCTTTTAAAATGAGAGATACTAATAACCTGAAAGAGGCAGACTTTTGTCTGTGTCCCAGAAACCACAGATGTCATGCTACTTTTGATTCTACACCCCATGAAATGACACCCATACTTTCTGTTGTCTACCCCAAACCCCACTCCCCGCAGATCTGAAATAAAACTCAAGCCTGGATGTATATGTGTTCATTCACTGAGATACACCCCTAGGCCACTATTGTCTAATTAACTTTTTAAAGGAAACCAAATGTTTACATATAATAATCTAATGTAAGATATAGTAACTAAGTAATATCATATACTTGAAAGAATCACTGAAATTTTAATTTCTCACCACAAAAACAATATTATGACTTTATTGGATTAATTAGCGTAGATTTTACCATCTCGTAATATGTAAATTTCAAAATGCCATAAATATGTATCATTTTTGTCAAGTAACCTTCTAAAATGTTTTAATCCCATCACTCATGAGATAGAGGCAGGTGGATCTTTGTGAGATTGTAGCCAATTGATGTACATAGCCAGTTCCCAGGTAGACGGCTTACATAGATAGGGAGATTCTGTCTCAAAAACAGAGGTAGTGTGTACATTATTGGGTTTACTTATTATGGGCATTTTCTCAAACACACTCTGATAGATGCTAAATCAGGTACCGGCATTTGTAGGGTGCACTGGAGGAATGGGTGAATATATATATCACTGGAACTGTTTTCTCTGTCAGTGTTATACTAGGGCAGCAACTACAACTTGCCCTGTATAGTTTTATATGGGGTGCATTTCAATTAAAAAGTACAAACAAAAAATAGAATTTTAACAAAGAAGACAATATGTAAACAGGGGAAATTTAATTCACTGTGGTGCATGAAGAATGTAGAGACAGCAGCTTCAAAATTAGTCCTGAAACATCAGCCCAGAATCAACTTCAGACTCAGAACACCAGTAGCACAGACACTGACAGCAACAATTAATAAATGATACCTCCTGAAACTGAGAAGCTTCTATAAAGAAAAATACATCTTCAACAGGATAACACAGTTTCTTATAGAATGGGAACCCCACATCTGATAGAGTGCTAATCTCCAAATTATACAGAGTATTGAAGAAACTAGGCACCAAAACACCAAATGATCTAATTTTTAAAAATGGGGTAGAGATATAAACAGAAGAGTCTCACCAGAATAATCTCAGAAAGGCTGAAACCTAAAACACTGATGACAGCTTATGCTGGAGAAGATGTAGAGAAAGGGTAACACTCCTCCATTGCTGGCAAGAATGCAAACTCTTATAACTGGTATCAAAATCAGTGTGGAGATTTCCCAGAAAGCTAGAGATGAACTTATATCAAGATCCTCGATTACTACTTTTGGGCATGTTCCCAAAGAGGCACATCCACATAAAGAGGACAACTACTCAACTATGTTCATAGTAGTATTATTCATGATTGCCAGATCCTGGAAACAGCCTAGATGTCTGTCAACCGAAGAAAGGATAAGGAAAGTGTGGTACATTTACACAGTGGACTACTAATCAATGTTAAGAAACAAAAGCATCCAAAATTGGCAGGCAAGTGAGAAAAACTAGAAAAAACCACTTGCATCCCCCAAAGGCAAATATAGTATACACTCACTCATGAGGGGATACCAGACATAAAGCAAATGATACAAAGTCTACAATCCACAATCCCAGAGAACCTACAACCCTTTTCTAGAAAAAGATGGAAACAGATGCATAAATCCACACCTAATTATTGTGCACAAATTCTGAATCCAAAAATCACCAAGAGAACTGATCTGATGCAAAAGCAAAGAGTTTTAATTGATTAGTTAACTGTATTAACTTGTGTCCTCTATCCATCTGACAAATTGGGTGGATTGAGAAGCAGCCAGAGGGATGATAGGGCAGGGGATTCTTTGTGGTAGAGGAAGGGGAGTGTCTGGGTCTGGGGTCTGCAACAGTCTCAGGGTGTGTGACTCCAGGCTTGGACGAACTGTCCTTTGTTGATTGGCCAACAATCAACAGAAATTGTTGCCATGTTTAGAGGCCTACCATGGAGGCTGCTATGCTCTGTACTTCGCATACTATAAAGTATTCAGACCCAGCCAGCTAACTTCAGATTGGTTCCTTGCCTCATGGAGAGATCTGGCTTCCTTGTGACTGGGGCAAGGTTCAGCAAGGTCAGGCAAGGTCAGAAGCTAGACAAAAGGTCAGCACATGCTGGTAAACCTACATCTTGCTGGGTCTTCTGCAGCCTCTCATGGCTGGGTGAGGCTCTAGTCACTTCAATATTCATTGGGTCAAGCTCCTGAGTACAAACGAAGTGAGTGAAGAGTAAGAGTATGAACAATGGAGACAAGACTGAGAAGGGGAAACTCACAGAGTCAGCTGATACAAGATTGTGAGTGATCACTGACTCTGGTCTGACAAAGGGGAATCTGCTTAAGACCCAACTAGACTCCCTTAACAAAGGTGGCAGTGGTGTAGATGGGACACATATGAGGTTACTGGCTGGGGTTCCAAGATCCAAGTCTAATACACAAACTGACTTAGCAGAGCCCATTCTATGGAGAGATCAATTGTTCAGAGGAGACACAGGTGTGTGGGTGCTATGGAGGTGCCATTTTCATGCCTCAGTGAGATGACAGAGTAAAATTACTACGGGAGGTGTTACCCTCTGAGGAGCAGATGTTAATTGTGAGAGACATGGGGGGAGGTAATGGCAATGGAATGTAAAAGATAAATTAATAAAAATGTAAAAAGGCCATGCAGCGGTGGCACATGCATTTAATCCCAGCACATGGAAGGCAGAGACAGGCAGAACACATGATTTTATAAAAGCCTGGTCTCCAAGTTCCACAAGAAACCCTCTCTTTAAAAAAATATATATTGTTTAAAATATTATCACTGGATGATGGATCATAGTGTATTTAAATTGGAATTGAGTAGAGAAAAGAGAAGTAGCAAAACTTAAGCAAGGCTGAGATTTTCAGCTGTGTTGGGACACACACATACACACAAGAATATACATGGAAATATGATTACATACACAAACACCTATATATATGTACATATATGTATGTATTATATATACACATTTATACATAAACACATATAAGGTTATACACGCTGAGACACAAACATATAAGACTGTATACACACACATATGTGTGTGTATATGTATATGCATACATATATATACATACATACATATACATATACAAATACATACATACATATATATATATATGTATATATATATCTTCCAAGCAAGGAGGAAGATGGAGCAACAAAGATGATGATGAGTATGGAGACATTTTAGACTTAAACATTAGTAAAATAAAGGGAAAAGGAAAACATAATTTACTCAGTTAATTAGGAAACAACCAGATTATGTTTGGCTCTTCTCAGATAACAAAATAACAAATACCTAGCTGTAAAAGCCAGGAGAAAAGAAAGTACAATAGTGAGGTAAGATGGGGACACTGACATCCTCACTGTGATCAATCTCATCCAGAGATGGGTGGACATGTTGGAGATCTATGTCACTGGAGGGAGCCTGTCTGGGATACTTTGTTACTGAACAGTTCTATGTATCTCCTCCCCTGACACCTCCACCCTAGCTGGTCTTCCAGTTTCCATTGGCTCCTGGGATCAAAATTCTCTGCATCACTGGTCCTCCTGGCCCCATCAGCTCTCTGCATCCGGTTTCCTCTTCATGGCTCGTCCTGCTGGCTCCATCTTTTACCAGTATGCATTACTCTGCAAACGGGTCTCCTCTCTCCAGCAACTCCAAGGAACCTGTACATGATGTCCAGGAAAGACCTTCTGACTCCATCATCATCTGGTTCATGCCCTTTATACATAGAACAATATCCATGGTGCCCTTCTTTCATTCCACCACTCCTGCCTCCCTTCTTCCTTCTTCCTCCCTTTCCCCCTTTCTGTAGCATGAAAAATAAAAGGGCAGAGACTGATATTGGGGTTAACCTTCAATTGAAGATCAGAAAAGCAAAGCAGCTGAACACGACTTCTTCTCTCCTCAGAATGGGAGGTTATTCTGGCTCACACCAACCTTCAGAATATATATAACTTCTCCTCAGTGTGGCTAGAGAATACAGAGACTTCAGGGTCTTACTATACTCATTGTGGCTGGAGAATAAATCCATGATATACTACTAAAACCCATATATCTATCTTTTATACCCCTCTAGTGCTGGGTTTAAAGGCATATGATTCCTGGTGCTGAGATTGTCTTTGTGTCAATTGTTCCTCTTTAGGACTGGATCAAGCTTGTGTTGATCTTGGTAGCTTTGCATTCACAGAAATCCATCTACTTCTTAATCTGGAGACCTGGGATTGAAAACCTGTGCCTGACTTCTATGGCTTGTGACTTCGCTTTCTGAATCCTCAGGCAAACTTTAATAAATCTAAATAAAGTATCAGCCCATCTTATTTTATTCTCTTATTTTATGTGACACTGTCAGAGATTATACAATAAATTTTAGCTATTACTCTCACTGCCCACTGTCATACTTCTCCCTCTCTTGCTGAAACCACCATTCCTTTCCACTTTCATGTCTTCTGTAATATAATAATGCTGAGTCTAATTGCAGCTTCTTGCCTAAGTGTCCAGTGTGTCATTTCCTGAGAAAAGAGCATTTATGTCAGGGGCTGCACCACTAAAGAAAATGGCACCCATTTCTTAGCAATCACTAACAGACTGCTATCCCTCAGGTTGGGTCCCATATCATCCATGAGAAACATTGACAAGAAAAGTTCTGTGCAGGTCTTGTGCAGGTCACATTTGCTCTGTCATTTCTACAAATATTTGCTGTTGCTGCTGCCCTTGTCCACAGTCTCAACTCTTACACACCTCCTAACCTTCTTCTAAAATGGTTTCTGAATCTCAGGGGTTTGTGATATCAACCCATTCAAGGTCCAATTCTCTCCCAGCACTAAATTTTGGCATTTTTGTGAGGAATTGGCTTGTACATCAATCACCACTCACTGGTTTCCTTTTGTATTATCTGTATATTGTGATCCAAATGAATTTCTCTTCCTCTCCAGCTGCTTAGAACATGGGGTTTGTGACAACAGTGAGAAAAATAAGTATCACACTTACTTTCCTTTAAACTGTGCAGAACCAAAGTCAAGTTGTCAAAGGTGGGCCTGGAAGGGAGAAATAAATCCTATTGAATCATGAAATACATGACTGCTTGTTCTTGGCAGCATTTGAGGACACTGTCAAACATACTTTCAGTGTTCAGGAGAGTGATTTGATGAAAAATTGATGTATTTATCCTAAAGGTCACTTTAGAACAAACACACAATGATTGAATTGAATAGAAGCGCTGTTTCGTCTATACACCTTATGTAGCACTTAACACTTCCTTGTCTCAGATGTCTAGGTACAACTACTAGAAAGTGGTTTTTGACTCGGCAAGAAAAAGTTAATTTTTTGTAAAAAATATAGTTATTTTGAAATATTTTTTCTTTTTTTTAATTTAATTTTATATAACAAAGTCCAATTAAATGAAAACAAACATTAATCAAATATTTGGGAATTTGGGCGTCGTTCTTTCCAAACTACTTCCTGCTGGTAAGGGGCGCTGTCTTGGGGGATTCCAAGAAGATTCAGATATCCTGGCTGTAGTCTATAGGGCTGTTTTGTCCAGCTGTTTTGAATGTAGGATCAGCTTGTACTCTGTTTCAGGCGGTCTGGCGTGATCAAACCACATTAGTCTGGAAGGAATCCACATCTTTTCATTTTCTGTGGAAACAAAAATAGTTATGAAAAATTTACTGGTGGCATAATCATAGATATTTGTAATCCCACATAAATCAAGAGGGGGAAATAAACACATCAGAATTCTGATGCAAATCTGGCTTTCATGGTTAGACTATAAATCACCTAATCCATTGAAAATCTTTCTACAGACAAGAACACCACAGGTATTTCTAATAATTTGACATTTTTTCTGAACAAATTTTCTACTAAATATAGATTCTTACAAATATTGGGTAAGTACTCCTCACTCCTCCCATTGAGTCACATGAACCTCTATGACTTTTATCCTACACGATGCACAGTATGATATAGGCTGAGAAGATCACAGTGAATGACCTATTTACAAAATACGATACAAATAAGATTCCAAGGAAATATATTAGAAACATAATTAGGCAAAGCTAAAATACCATCAGGGAAAACATCAACAAATAATGCAAGTCCCAAAACTTACATTTCTAAAATGATACCTATATATTCAGAGGTGAAGTGAATTAGCGTATTTTGACTGATAAAGAATCCAGAAGCTTCAAATTACCATAGAAGTCACTCTTGATAATTATTATTTTTTATGAAAATAAATTATGTATAGGAGGTTCACATGGTTACAAATGAGAGAAGGAAAACATGAATTCAAGATTGAACTATGCAATCTGTCCTAATAAGCACTTGAGATATAGGTACGTGGCCTAAGTAAGAAACTTTCCAGAATGATCTATTTTATGTGTACTGATCTGTGGGCCCACAATGCCAGCTTCTAGAGAAAGTCACATTCAATTGGCACTCATCCTACAAATCTTGTTCTGTAAAGAATTAAATAAGACAAACATCATCCTTGTAGCATAAAAGTGATTGGTTCATGAGTTGAATGCTTATTATACTACAAATTGGGTGAGTATTATTACTTATGCAGTAAAAATTTGGAAAAGTAGATTATCAGAACATTACTTGAACTAATGTAAAGTTGAGAGTGCTCCAGTTTGCAGAGAGAATGAGCATGCACAGATCTCATGGAGACACAGTCTGAAGTTCATCATGTGTCCCACATCCATTGCTCAGTCCAGAGGACATCTGCTTTCTGCTCACAGTATCTCACAAGGAATGCTATAATGTTTTTGTCTACACATAAGTGCAGAACCGTGAAACAATGAGCACAGAAGACAAAAATGTATGAAGACATGTGCCTTGCAAATATTAAAGACTGACTATAGTAAATTATATGATATATTTTCTTCTGCTATAACACCTACTCACCCAGATGTTATTCCATCCTTACATATGAAGACACAGCTGCACAGAGGATAACTAAATTTGTTGAACTTGTAGTGACTAATTCTGAGCGTGAGCTCAGTTGCACAGCAATCGTGAAAGTATCTTTCTTCACTTATGCCTATTAGTTAATTTGTAATTAATTTGTTCCTACTAATTTATATTGTCTGACATCTACAAATACCACTTAGTAAATTACAAGCTTTGTCAACTGCCATTATCAACAACTAACACTTTTGCTTTTTCCATTACCTGGTCTCCTCGGTACTGGATATGCAATAAGTCTTTCCCACCTACACATGCATAAAAATTCAAACAAGCAACAGTTTAGAGTTGGACCAAATTATCTTGACAATTATCTTCTCAATAGAAGAAATTGTACATTCACTAAGTACTGTTATTCCCTTAGTAATTTAATAATTTACTAATGCTAATTGAATGATCTTCAATGATACAAATTGTTTTGGAAGAAGAAATACACCTTAAACTCAGTAAGTTATGGAACCTTAATTGTTATATCATTCCCCAATAATAGGATAATTTCAATTCAAATGGAAGGAAAACAAAATGTAAACAGTTTTATATGCATAATGCAAGCCAGACAAATAGAACAGTTTGTAAATACGATGGATGGGAAGACAACTGGTATGTGACAGCTGTGGATTTAGAAAGCTCTTTCTAATATATAAATATAAAAAGAAAACAGAATTCACTAAATTTTTCATAGACCATATGACTAATTCAAATGAAAACTATTAAGATGTCATCTGAGGGTATAATTACTAAATATGAATAACCTAACTATAGATTTACTATAAGATTTCATGTAGAGAAATGATGTATGGCTGAATATTTGCACAGAAAATCAAAATTGGTTCAGAAGATTGTATATCTGGGTAATGGGAATAAATTTTGCTTCGCTATGAGGGACATTTGAAGGTAAGGATGGATGTAAGAATAAAATGTTTACCAGGAAGCTTGTCGTCTTGAAAAGGTTTCCCTGTGGTACTCGGAAAAGAGGGGCCACCAGTCATGTTCAAATCCTTTCTAACATTGTGGTTCTAAAATGCAATAAAAGCAATCTTTATTAAATTTGAAATCCCATTATGTTCTTAGATGTACTATTATACTTTGTTGACATAAAATATGTAAACCTTGTCTTATTCATTTTTACAGTGTATATAATCTGTAAATGATTCCTAATATCAAATGATTTTTAAAAATTTGCATTTTGTACTTTTCGTTCTCAATGTATACACATACCTCTTTTATGTTAAATATTACATACAGTCTGTTTTAGTCAGGGAATGTTTTTAGTCAAAGGGTTTCTAGCATCGGGTCTCATTACAAATACAAGACGCTGAAACAAAAACAGAAAATTACATTCACAATTTAGAATTGTAATTCTAGTAGAATGCAATCTTTGATCAATTTTTCTCTCCTTATTCAAAAGAGTTATGATCTTTCACCTCAAAATGCAGCCATGAATATATCAAATGTCATGAATTAAAACACATTGTAGATTACGTTTCCTTTGCAATGCTCATGATTGAGCTGATGGCTTTGTCCATATTGCTGTATCGCATTTGTCATTTTGTGCATTATTAAAGAAAGATATTACTGACGAGTCAGAAATATAGCCACCTCACCTTGAAATGAAATAAATTTCTATGATCTCACATCTAGACTCAGGGTTTGTCCGCAAGAGGGCTTGACTTCATGTGAGACAATCTTCTGTGTTTTATCGAAGCTTTTCCTAATTGCTAAAACAGAAATGTAAAACTAAGTTCATCTGGGCTCTGTGAATGAACACAGTGTGCCATAAATACCTACCATACCATTGACATCCTTAACACTGATGTAACATACATAACACAGGTTAATATACATACACAGATATACACCACCACACATTCAGTCACATATACACAAAATACACACACACACACACACACACACACACACACACAAATGCACTAAACACATACTCATACACACAAACACACACACACACACACACACACACACACACACACACACACACAGGCTCCCACTGAGGTGGGTCAGTGGGATTTACTCATCGCAAATCCGTGATTGTCACCCTGCTGTTTTGGATGGTGACATGACTGCAGTCCTGCAATTGGAAAAAGGGAAATATTGTTAGGGATTGGAAATCAGTTTTGAAACAAGTTGTACAATTTATTTATACCAAAAGAGATCCTTGTGTGACATAGGCTAGCACACATAGCCTAGGTAAGCCGGGGGTGATCCTGACAATATTCTACTGCTTCGAGCTCCCCACTGCTGGATTATAGGCAATCATAAGCACAGCTGTTTTCATCAGTGCTGGGAAACGAGTTCAGATCCGAATGCTTAAAATTAGAACACTCTCACAACTGAGCCACATCCTGAGCAGTAAGCCTTTGATTGAAGAAGTTCATTGCAGCCAGACAGTTCTCAGCCAAGAGGTGAAATCTTGATGTCCTTAGAAGTAATGTCAAAAGTTCTGGCCCCCAACACTCCCACCTAGTTCACCTCATGCCTCATGAATAGAGTGAGTACATCCCCATGTAACTCAGGATCTTTGCCACATATTTTCCAGAGTCACATAGCAAATACATTTTGTTGTTGTTGTTGTGGTTGTTGTTAGAGATGCGTACGTTCAGTGCTCCATTGGAGTCATAATGTCCATCAGATGGCAAAGGTGACCCAATTCACCTCGAGGGGAGTCATTACATCAATCAGATTGTATTGGTGACCTTAATGACACTGAGGGGATGGTCACTCTGGGTCTACAACATGATAGGTAATCATCAGTCTGAAAGTCTTATTATGTAACATCAACTGGCCTCAAATTGATGATCTCCTACTGCAGCTGCCCAAGAGCTTATGTTATGGGTGTGTTTCGCCATGAAAGGGGTCATTACAATTGGCAACTTGGGAACTCATGTTCTAGATAATTCATTTTTTAAATCAGCAATATCTTTTAGTATCTCAAAAACAACATTAGTGTACTCCAAAATGGAGCTAGGTAATTTTGAACAGTTCTGGTAGAAAGTTTTTGGCTACAAAAAAACTGATCACCCTGGTTTGAACTATGAGTTACAAAGTGGGGCTTGGAGAATAGTGCTGGATTTAACAACACCCACTATTCTTGCAGGGAAGAAGAAAGTGCTTACTGTCTTGCTCCATATCTAGGGCATCTGCAAACACCTTCTACCACACAGGCTCTAAACTCCCATGTGCAAATCCACAGAGAAAACGAATTAAAATAAAAACAGGGTCTGTTTTTAAAAGGCTACACAATGAAAGTACAGGAATAAATATAATGAAATATAAAAGTGTATATATCTTTTACAAAGTAGAGCTGAAATGTGTACAAGTCTTATTTTCCCTTCAGGATCAGAGTGTGATGAAAAGTCTATAGAAATGCATATAGATATTAATTATGATACATATAATCACACACAGAGTGTTCTACCTCTTAGACTTAGAATTCTGATTCCAGGATTTCAAGCTTCCTTGAATCTCTGTGGTTGCATCCCTGGCTCTTATAAATTTTATGGGACACGGTTTGGTATTATCACAATGTTATTATGTTTCTTCTCCTGTACACAGATACGTACACAGAAAAGAGCTGAGTCCTGATTATGGGGATGGAATCCCCTCCTGGGGCAGCTTGATATTTCTTTTAATCCAAAAGTTGTCAGTGTGAAAATTCCTGTTCTGAAAAGAGAAAGGCAGACTCACAGTCAAACAGAAATCCCCACAACACTCATTCGTCTCTCTCTCCTCTCCCTCTTTCTCTCTTCTTCTCTCCCCTTCCCCTTTCTTTCCTCCCTCTCTCTCCTCTCCTATCTATGTCCTCTCTTCTTTCTCTTTCACACCTACACTTGTTCCCCTGCTCTCCTGCTGTCTCTGCTCTGATCTGCACAATGCTTCCTCCCGCACAGATGATGTGTATGTCTTCCTTCTATTTCTAGTCAACACTATCATTGAAGTTCTGTTAGATCTTGTCTTCTTTGTCATAGTCCTAATTGCCCTCCCTCCCTTCTCTTCCTCTCTTTACTCTCCTTCTCATTCCTCTCCTTTTTCTACTCATTATGTGTATCTCTCTCTGTGACTTTAATCTCTCATGGTCCTTTTCTTGTAGTTTGACTTAAAGAAATAAAATACTCAACAGTAGAATTAAGCACAAAGAAGAATCAAGCCAAAAAAAATAGGTCTGTTCAGGGCAATCATTGTGAGCAATAAGTAGGATTGTGCTTATACCTGAGACCACTAATTCCTGTGAGACATTATCCAGAGTACAAAAATACTTTGCAGGATGATACACTGCTTTCCCAACACTAGCTCTGCTGAGGAATGCAGACTAATGTGGCATTGACAATGACCCTCTTTGGCAGTTTTTGGTGTGGAATATCTTCAACCTCTGACTCTTGAGGTCACTTCTTGGTGCTTTGTCTTAGAAAACCAACAGTGGTGTCAGCACATCTGTTAACAGCAGCTGCTGTTAGATAGAAAGTGCACCTTAAATGGCGGCTTCTATAGCACTCGGTTAAGACCCTCTGGATATTACTATGTTTTTGCAGTGTTCTGAGCCATAGAGGATTTTGTTCTTGTACTGCCCAGGCTTAAATTCTACATACTCACTGTTTATATTTGGGTGCGCACACCACTGCAATTGATTCTGGCAGCATCTTCTGATAACAAAAATGTGTGTGTGCATCCACACTCGACAAAAAGGCTGTCTGGGTTGGATGGGTCTATGGAGACAAAAGAATTCAAGAAATCCCAGTAAGCCCCATGACATACCCAACACAGCAGGTCCCAAGGAGTTTCAACCACTTCCTCCCACAATGACACCTGAAATCAAGCTGGAAACATCTCTAGTCTGCTAGGTGGAGAGGACGAGGAAATGATATCATTTGGCCACCTCATCTACAAGGTTAAATTAAGCTGAGCTTTAAACAGTTACTCTTAGCTGTTCCCTCACTAGACCTACACTTGTATTCATCCATGCCTAATTATACCTGATGCCTTAAGAGTAACCATTCCAAGGTTTGTGCTTCAGCTTCTAATCTACATCTCCTTCCCTGCTGTCATCAGTACATTCTATTCTATCTTAACCAAGAGTTCGCAAATTATTTAAAACTTCAGTTCAAGAATCTCTGTGGATCTTCAGTTCCCTGCCTTCCATCCTGCCATAAAGAGCTGTGGGATATCTTCCTATGTGAAGAGAAGCCACATATGGTCTTATTTTGGGGTACTGTACCTAGTAATGTTGCATTAACTTATGCCGCTTCCCTCCCTTCCTCCATTGCCAACCAGGTTCAAGCACACCTCAGGCAACTGCATGCCACAAAGGGGTGAACATTGCAGATGTTAAGACAAGCAAGCCAGATGTAAAAACCAAATATCTAACCTCTACATTTCAAGACTGAAATACTGATATCATGAAGGAAGGCAAACTTAGTATATGAATTCTAATGAAATGAGAGAGAGAGATGATTAGAAGAAGAAGTTGATCAATCTCACAGGAAGGAAGTTGTAAAGCTGGACCCGGCTCTTGGGTGGTTCCTGTTTCCTTCTCTAAGTGTATTATTCACAAAGATGCATACTTACAAGTTAGCTATATTTTAAAATATACATTTGTAAAAGGAAAGGAAGTAAAAACTGGTAAAATCAACAAAATAAAAAACTTGATCTTGCCAATTCCCCCTTCATGTACATTTGAAGACTCTCTTAACCAGTTCTGCATAGAGTGGACTCATCACTCTTCTATCCTCTAAGATCTACTAGATGATGACACAACATGACAGTCCTGTGAGACTCCCCCCATAGACATGAATTCAGCACATTTTTTTCAAGCCTCTTTCTTTCTGTTTATTACATTTTGGTGCCAAAGTCATCATCCAGAAGTCTTACCTCCAGAATGATAGGATTCCAGTATTCTGACAGTATACTCAGTTATCTGTGGATTAGTTAAACCTTGTAGTCTCTGGTACCATGGCCTGCTTAAAGCTCAAAGGCCAAACTCCTCAATGAACTCCATCTCCAGCATGAGAACTGAATGCCCTTGCAGATGGAGATGGCCCCTGGGTCACATTCTGAATTCTCTCTCTTACTGTCCCGCCTCTGTGGCTTCTGGGAACCACATGAGCAGTTCTCCTGAAGCCTTTTGATCTAGAATCCCCCAATGTGTTGAAGCAGTCCCCATTAGGTCTTGTTAGCTGTCAGAAAGTCACTTCTCCTGCTGTCACACTCACCATTATCAGGTATTCTGAATTTCTGCAAATAAAAGCCTCCAGGGGATTATCTCCTGCCTTCCTGGAGCTTCACAGAACATAATTCCATCTGACATTGTATATAAATAAGCAAATGTGGATTCAACTTTGCATGAAGAAGCTCCTTGGGTGTACACAAAACAAGTACGTCTTCATAAAGGCAAAATCAAATCATGAGAGTGATCTCTCTTGACTCAGTGAAGTACTTCCATGTAGCTCTTAGGTAGATGGTGCCTACACCATGTTTTCCTACCTCCTAGGGAGGCAAAAATGCACAACCCACTCACAAGGATGTGGAACATTGAAAAACTACACTGATTAAGATGTAAATTAGTAAAGCTGAAATTCACAAAGGAATGTGCCTTTGACTAAACACTAGAACACTTGTAAGTGTATGTGCAAAGAGACTGAAGAACTGCCATGTGTTGGCTATGAAAACACAGATCTGTTCTGTGCACTTGGAAGAGCAGCTCGCCATCAGTGAGATCAATTTGCTTACATGGATCCAACCTAAGGTCAGAAGGCCCAGTTCCTCTTGCTTAAAAAAATATTTCTTCCTCCTTCTGGGCATAACAATAATCAGGGCCTGCTGTCTGCACAGGAATAATTACATGGGTCACATGGTATTCTTCTTTGACCTGCCACAAGGAAACAACTAGTTACAGTTACTGCCAATCCCACTTCCCATAAATAAGTGAAGCCCTCACCCCAGTGGATGACCCTCATCATTCTCCCTCACCCAAATGATTCCCCAACTTGACTGCTCCTATACTTTGCTGGGATTCCATATAAATGCAGACATGATAAGGTGAGCATGAGATGTCTCCCATAGCACAACCTAGATCAAGGGATTTGTCTGCAGCTGGCATTAAGTCTGCTCACAGGTCCTGAGGTGTTTAATTTCTATTCTATGCATTACCACAGAGTAGGCAATCACCAGGCCACAGAAAGTTTTGAGTGTTCCCTTTTATAATTAGCCAAGGTGCTGTCTCCACTCCTCATTCTCACATTCCTGTCTCCAAGTCAAGCTGCTTTTACTTCAGTGTCTCATTCTGTTTGTGAGCCGAGTTGAACTTTTAGGTGGCCTCCATCTCAGTTTGCCAGTGACTGGGATTACAGGCACCAGCCCTGAGTAGAATGAAAATTTCTAACTATGCCACTGAATGAAAATGTTCAAGTCAAGGACCTCTGAAAAGCAACCTAATGCAAAGTCATAAAATTCAAGTTAGCTAATGTCATTTCACACATGGTTCCTTCTGTTGAGGGATATGTATGGATACAGCCCCAAGATATATTCTCTGGGAGTCATGGGCAGCCAAAGGGGAAAAAGAAACAGCCTCAGATCAGGAAGGAGGGTTCATATATTTACCATGGTACCACATAATACACCGCATGTCTCTATGCCTTTCCTGGTGTTCTTCCGTGCACAACGCAGAAACTTATCACAAAGGTCCTTTGGAATGACCACAGTTCGGAGGCCTTTGGAGTTCTGAACTGCAATGGAAAAGAGAGACAAGTCTGAGGTTACAGGACCTGGTGTCCCTGAGCAGAGCTCAGCATGGTGGCCTGGAGGAAAATCACAAAGATATTGGGGTATCTCTCCAGGAGCCCTCTACATATAATAGAAGAACAAAGGAGGCAAGGAGTTTCTTCTCAAAGCTCTGGCCAGAATTCAGTGTGAGCATGGAATTCAATGTTGGCTAGAGTGGATGGACGAACCTATTTCTAGGTGTGACTGAGAGTTGCCTGTAATAAGGTTTTTTGTGGGTTCACAGACTCCGTGGTCAAAGTCCCCTCTAAACTCACGTGGGTAACATGTACCCCTTTGGAAGCTCAATAGGACAAACACACAGAAAAAAATGGTACACTTCCAACACGACTCTCCTCAAACAGACATGTCTTCTTTGTCCATGGTTCAGCTCTTCAGGTCTGGTGGCCTCTGCACTCTCAGGTCTGGAGGTACATTTCCCTGAGTCCTCATTTGACTTGAGACTGAGTCTTATAAGAGTGACATTCTTCTCCTATGCCTTTCTGACATAGACTAACCCTACCTACTATCATTCTATATCTTGACTTTGAAGAAAGCTTTTAGAGGGCATGTTATGTCGTGTTGACCAGAAACACAGTCAAATTTTAAGAGTTTGAAATTACATGGAAACATACACAGTCTTTCTCAAGGTCATAGCACCATTGAGAGTCCCAAATAGGGCATGCTGTAGCGATGGGGGAGACCTTTGAGAACCTAGAACATCATGTGCACACACAACCAAGAAATGTTGCATTCTTGACTCCAGGGTTGAGTGAAGATGGTGCACTAAACTCAGCAAAGTGTCTGGGACAGGTTTCGCAACTCAGCTGAGACCACTCATTCTTTCCTGGTTGTTTCTACATTCCAAAAGAACAGCATAGCTTACTTCTGCTCCCATGTTATATTATGCAGCTGTGTAGACTGCTACATGCACAGGCTTAAGGATCTGTAAGACTGACCCTCTATTCTCATCTGTAAATATGTGGGTTATTGAATACACAGGCCCACAACTGGGAAAGTCTGACTCTCACCAATTCATAATTAAAAAGGGAAATGTAATTTGCTTGAGGTTGGCATTCAAGTAGAGATTTGACTCATGCCAGCCCAGACAAGAAGCAACCAATAATTTAGAAACTTGTAAAAATCCAGTCCAATAGTGGCATATTTGGATTTTAAGCATTTCCTCGGTGAGAGTCCATGATTTCAACTGAGGCCTATTTAGGCTGTAAAGCCAATAATACAAATAAAAAATAAAAGTAATAAAGTAATTAGGTGACATATTTGAGAACTTTTTTTTTACTTCAGTATTCATGATTTCCCCTTTGAATTCAGTCTTATATGAACCATGTGTTTGCACATGTCAATGATATCTGTGCATTTTTCAGAATGTGCATGTTCATATGTGGGTAATGATTCGCAGATATTTGAGCACATCTGTAGATGCAAGCAGACTGACTGTGGTTCAGGCCTTCCCTGGAACTGTTAGTCCAACAGAATCTATCTGTGGTCTGTGTCTTCCCAGCTAGCTGTGCTGTGAGAAACAAGGTCTTCTCTGTTTCTCTGTCCCATGTCACCTGAAGACAACTTTGAATATACAGTTGGCCACCCATACCCAATTGTCAGGTGCTTTCAGGAGATTCCTCCCCAGGTTCTGAGGCTGTCACAGCTAGCACTTCAATCAGTGTCATTACCTTCGTGACATATTTGAAGATTTCCTACAGAGGTCTACCTAATGCTGAAAATGTAATTTCATGCAACACAATTGTCTTCTAGGAATACTAATGCACAGCACAGTCCTCACGATGAGCAATATCAGTGTTTATTAAAAGTGCTTCCTCTATTCTCTACAGAGCTCTGAAGAGGTGGGGATCTGATTGGAAGAAACTGATCTGGCTTAAACTAAGTTAAAGGCTTCTTTTACAAGAAGTCAGAGTGGCTGGAAGGAAAGAGACAACACTGGTCACTCGAGGTTCTTTTACCACAGCAAAGAGGATCCAGGCAAGACAAAGACTAGGAACATTGCAAGGGGCATGATGCTTTCTCTGTGCTGCTCAGTGCTCCCAACTTCAGACACCTCTTAAAAAGTGCAGCGTTACTAGACTGGTGAGGTGCACTCGCAAATGTGTGTGGCTGATCCGGGTGCAATAGGCTCCTTTTAAACATAAGTCTTTAAAGTCATGAACATGTGGTGACTTACCTGGGCTTTCCACCATCTTCAACTCTCCACCCTGTGTGTCTGATGATGGGCCCCTTGTGATATCTTTCATGGATTCTTGTGGACTGCATGGCACTGACATTGTAATAACAGTGCTTTCTTCAGAGGACACTTTAGCACTTTTAAGTGCCAATGCCAGGCTGGGAACCACCTCCCCGCTCCAGTCTTTCTCCACTCCATCCACCAGCCTGTCTACAAGAGCACTCCATTTGGAAAAGTGTGCAGAGTGTTTGATGGTATCTCTTACTTCATGCCAAAAGGCCTTATTTTCAGCCTCTTCTTCTTCTCTTTTTTTCTATAGGAAGAAAAATGGGATTAGTCTAATATTTCAAAAGTCAGAACAAAAAGACCTGCCAATAAAGAGATGAACAAAGGAAGTTGTGTTCAGGTATAACAAATCACCACAGCATCTATGCTCCCCTCCATCACCCTGGTACTATGAAAAACAACCAACACCCCTTTACTCAGTTACTGTAAGGCTTTCTTAAGGGACAATTTGGCCTCCATGTTCTCAGAACCATAATACACTTGGGGTGTATGTATCTGTGACAATGAATATGCATGAATATATGGGTGTGTAAATAGGTACATGGGTACGTGCATGTGTGTGTTGTCCTCTATAGGTATGAGTGCATATGTTTGCAAGTGTGTGTAGACCCTATTCCTTGGATCACAACCTCCGCTGACAGTAAAACACAGTCCCAGGTCACAGGCTGATTAAGTGATACAAAAAACATCCTGTCTTCATGCTCACACACTGACCTTATCTGCCAGGTATTCTGAATACTCCTCGCTATATTGCTTCAGGAGTTGTCTCTTCAGGGCCTCAACTATGTCAAAGACCCTATGTATTGTCTGCAACACAAAACAGAAAGGGAGAATTAGACCTGATCTAATGTCAGCAAAGGGGGAAGAAAACAAATGGGAAGGGACTTATGAAACTTTTTTTTTTAAATTTAATATTTTTTCTTATTTTATATATCTATTCCAGTTCCATCTCACTCCTATCATCCCATTCCCCACACAGACCCCTACCCATCCCATCCCCCTTCCACTCCCCAGAGAGGGTGACCGCCTTCCATGAGGAATCATCAAAGACTGTTAAATCAATTGTGATAGGGTTTAGGCTCCCCACCACCCCGTGTCTCCATGTTAAAGAAGTATCATTCCATGGAGAATAGGCTCTAAAAGTCCCTTCCTGCACTGGGGATACAATCTAGTTCCATGAGATGTCAGAATCTTATTTATGACTTGACCCCAATATGCTACCATCCCTTTCTTCTGTATTGTGATGCAGAGAGATGTCCTGTTTACCCAGGGACAGGATCTGTGACTTTTCGCTAAGTAGCTCCCTGTGACTCTGGATATGTAGGTCTACCACATACACAAAGAAGACCCACCTTGTTGATTTTGGATCGTGTTCCCTTGGAAAGAGAGTTCCAGTATTCTGGGAAATTTCTCAGTTTCTCCACGAAGAGTCTAAAGCAATAAAGCAGAATGAATATGTGAGCAGAAAAGGTCCAAATTTCTAAATGAGACCCTGAAAAAATTTGGTCTCTCTAGGCATGGTTTCAGAAGTTGCTGGAGTGAGAAGAGTTTCACCCTGACATGTTACATCCATATCCATCCCAGTGCCTGGAAAAAGAAAGATCCTAATTCTTCTATCGACTAGTTCATTCCTCAAATATCTGCTATCAAGAAGTAGAGCTAAGCTGATATTGTGTGTGCTTGTCATCCCAGCACTCAGGAGACAGCAGGGAGAGTTAAGGAACTCACAGAATATCAAGAAACAGACCATCCTCCTCCTGAACTTCAAAAGAAAAAAACAGAGTGGGGTCTCATCCTTCCACTACCAAAGGAGAAGGGTGTGTGCTCATAGAGAAGCAGAGAGTATTGTTTCTGAGCAGGGCACAACCTCCCCCAGGGAGCATTAGGTAATGACAGGAAACACTGGGAGAACACAGAGCTGCAAGGAGCTGTGCAGTGGATCCCTAGTGAGAGGAGGCACCCTCAAAGACTGCCAGCCTGCTTCAACACTCCTGTCAGTCCAGGAACCAAGAAAGTTTCTTGAGTGCAGGGTGGGATTGAAAACTGACTGTGACAAACTGATATGGGGGGGGGGCAGTGAACACATAAGCACTCTAGTAACAAAGTTATTTCTCTTAGGAAGGTTGAGGAAATGAGAATTATATTTCCTGTAATCTCAAGAGATTACATTCCCGTTTCAGAATACCAAAAGTGGAAAACAAAAAGAAGTCTTGTTCTACAAGTTGCACAATCTGAGAATTATAAAATGTGGTATCTGTGTTCATGTCTAAGTCTGACCTTTCTTTTCCTCTGTGGAACATGATGAAGATATGCCTACTCAGCACAAACAGTCTTCTGAAGATCAATAGATTCAGGCCCACAGAGCTCTTCCCTAGAGCCTGGGCTCCTTACAGTCACCTGCATTCATGTCCTCAGGTTCTCTTTCACCAAACAGAGGGCTAGGCAGGACTGGTGAGACCTTTGCCATCTTTCCCTTCCTCAAACACAGAGCATTCATGTCACTTAGGATACATGTAAATATCTGGTGACAGCTCTGCCATCCTGCATTGATTCTGCCTACCCAAGGATGGTGAACAACACAGAAAGTATGCTAAGCCCCTTTGACCCCAGGGAGTACACAGTCCTTTGGTCCCCCTAGCTACTGGATATGCTAACATCTTTCTCAACCAAACAATATGCTACAGGATTAAGAGAAGAGCAATCTGGGCTCTGCCATACATAGGAATAAGTCTGTGACTGGATGCCTGGCCAGAGATAGAGCAGTTGACACACTCACCAATGCCGACACAACCACATAAACTGCCAACTTTCATCTAAAATGAGGGCCATGTGGAAACATGCTCATGAACTATCATGATTTCCCTTATTATGGTTCTTGTGTCTTTGAATAGCAAGGAAAAACATGTGTGTGAACTGCCATATTTTGACTGAAAGATGTCTTTCTCAAGTTCTCAAAGCCAGCAGAGGGGAGAAGCATGAAGATGAAGACAGGATTAGTGAGGGATTTGTCACAGGAAAGGAGATGGAAAGTGCAGGCTCTCACGTTAAAAATTTGTGGTATAACACAAATGCTTCCTCCTTAAGTTCTTTCGTGTGTAGATTTGCCGCCAATTCTAGGAGGTCATCACTCATTTTTATATACATTTCCATGGGTTCTTTGTCGCTGACTTCCACATTCATTCCTATGGAAATTAAAAATCTGAACCGCTCTTTTGGCAGAAGAGCTATGTCTTGGTATTTTTCCATGGTGCTCTTGTTCTACAACAGAAAAGGCAAGATAGAGGAACATCAGAAGCCACCTCCTAATATCCTGACATTCTGTCAGTCTACTGTCTGACATTCACACATAAACAGTGTGTGTGTGTGTGTGTGTGTGTGTGTGTGTGTGTGTGTGTGTGTAAGTGTGTGACAAAGCTCTTACTAAAGGAATTAGGAGTAAATTAAATACCACATGCAGTCATACAGCTCAATAAATTTAGTGACCTACCCAGTTTTGGATCTCCTTACTATGCTACTAAAGGGGAGGTAGGGGGAATGGATAGAAGGGAGGAAGAGGCACCTGGCATTCATATGTATAATAACATAGATTTTAAGTTAAATAACAACTAATTTAAAAAATGATTCCATTTCTTTAAATTTCTATATATGATTGCATGTCAAAGAACATTGTTTTCAAAAGGAATGAGACTTACCCCATTAGGGGCCATGGGAGTGAAAAGTCCCGGTGAGCTCTGTTGGTGTCTGAGACAGGATTTTAAAAATTTGCCTGTAAGCAAGAATAAAAGAACTTATGAAAACAAAACCTCCTCTTCTCCAGTAATTAATGTTAGTTTTTGTTCATATATGCATTGCTAACTTAATGACCACTACGGTCATAGGGGTGAAGGCTTTTAATCCTATTATACAGCTGATGAGGTTGTAGATATGACGTAACTTCAATTTCAATTGAAAAAACAGGGATTACATCAAAATGTTCTTCAAGAATTTACAGTAGACATCAATTTGAGATGGCAGTGGCTGCAGGCATCTGCACACCCACAGAGCAGCTCCAGGAGGCTTAGAGACCCAGGGGAGGCACAGAGGGGAGATGAGAGAGCAGAGGATATTGAGAGAACGAAAGAACTCTGAAAGAATTAAAATATCAGGTCCTGTGGGAAGATGCCTTTTAAAAGCATTCTCATGAGATTGAAAAGAAGAAGTTGATGCTGGCTGATGGCAAGAACACAGCTCCATGAACAGGCCAAGTAGAAGTGAATCAGAGCTGCAGAAGCTCACACTAATGGAGATGGAGAGTGGTTCTTTATCTGAATTGAGCCTCCTCAAAAGAACTCCATAGACTGTGCTGTAGCTCCATGCCAGGTTTGTCCCTATAATCTATGCTGCCCCCTGAAGCCAAGTAGAAGTCAATGATCTGTGGTGTCATTGGCTTCCTCTGCAGTGGTATCTATGATGACAGACTCATAATTAAGAATGAGAAATGATTACAGGAGATTTGTACCTTCCCTCACATTAAAAAGAAACAGTCTAGACCAAAAGGCACTGAGGAGAGTCATTAACTTGTGATAAAGATGCTGAAGTGTTACTCTATACACTTGATGGCTCAGGCAGAAAGCAGGAATACTGGCGGTGGAGGAGGGCTCAGTTATATTTAAGAGGTGGGACAGTGAGACTTTGACCATGCTCCAGGGAAGATATGGTCAAGAAAACATAGACTTACTATAGTCTTTTTCAATTGTACTTTGGAATGGTCAAAAATTTTGGAGGGAAAACATGGGAGGAGAAGTAAGCTAGTGTGACTGGATGGTTTACAAAATCATTCCCAACATCATCAATAAAAATATTATCATTTGAGAAATTAAAAAGAATTTTAACATGAAGAAAATTTCCTTTAAAATTGGACAGAGCTTTGCTAGTGGTGGCACAGGTACCTCAGCTCCCAAGTGCTCAGGGAACACACCAAAAAACAAAACAGTCCTGGAACTGACATTACTCTTCAAGAGTTTGTTTTGAGAGTCACAACAGGAAACACTATTGCTTTTGTGTTCTAGACATGAAACACAGACCCATCACTCCCATCAAGTAATAGGCCTAACTGTAATAGCCCAGGTCCGAGAAACTTGCCTTCTGGTCCATAAGTAAGACATAGCTGCCTATCAAGCCTGGGTGGCCAGGCAACCCTGCTCATGGAGGTGTGGAAGATATTGCAGACATTTCCACTGATATCCTAACTACACTGTTCCACAGTATTAACATGGTAATTCTCATGAGACAAAATTAGTGCAGGGAAGAATCATGGCCCTTACTTGACCTGTCTACATACCCAGCTCTCTGTGCTTCAGCTGAAACAGTCCCAGGAATAGTCTGGTTTCCTTCTTTCATACTCTAAAGACACAATACCTCAGAGAGCCCTTCCAGCCTGCTATCTCACCAAGGAAAGTAAAGACACATTTAGTGACAGGATGGACTGTCCAAGACTACATTTAATGCCATCATCCTGATGTTCACCATTTTCCCCTTAATCCCACATTGTTTGATGCTTCCCAGTTTACGGAGCTGTCCATTAAAAAAAAAAATGGTGCTATTTGTTTTTCCTACCTGACATCTTCAAGTCAGGAACAACAAAGAAAAGGAGTAGATATGGATTAAGGGATGAAAGAACAGGTTCTTGGTTTCTAAAAGTTGTAGGATCTGGATAAAGGGATGAGTACTCTGGTTGTTGGGTTTTGCAGTAAAAAAGTCCACGTCTGGGCACGATCAAAGATGCTCAGCAGTGAAGAACGTTTGGTCAGTTATTACCAAGGTAACCTCATAATACTATCTAGTGCTGATTGGCTGAGGGAGGATGATGTCATTAAGCTGGTGAAAGCCAATGGCGATCCCAGAAGCCATGTGTTAAAGGGACAGAGGGAACACCTGCAGGAAGACTAGAGCATCCTTACATGGCAGCAATCTGGGCAGCTGAAAGCATAAAACCCAGACTTGACAGTTTCTGTTATTAAGACACTTAATTCAGGAACAGTGTCACAAGTTTGTTACAAGTGGACATTAATACAGTCATTAATCATTGACACAGGATTTTCTCATTTTAACTGATGTGGTGATATCTTTCTTACACAAATAAAGTCTTTCTGAGGTTCTGAGAATGGACTTTGCCACTAGTTAACCATAGTGGTCTGCAGTACTGCCCAGAAAGACAGGAGCTGATGTAGGTAGGCAGAAACAGGTTATAAGCAGGGAAAAACAGGAAATTCTTTTGTTCTCTAATGAGATGCTTAGGAGAAATAATGAGCTGTGGCTTGCTCCTTCTCTCTGATCTCTCAGCATTTGCATCTATATCTGACTCCCAAACAGACTTTATTTGTGTAAACAAGATATCACCACAAAAGGATAACATTAACATATTTCGATGCACAGATGAAATACTTGGTGAGTGTCTGAATTACTGTTTTCCTTGTGTAAAAGCTACCAAGACCAAAACATCTGTTCTGCCTGGAAGGATTTGATTGGGTGCTTGCTTACAGTATTAGAGTCAGGCTAAGATTTTTTTTTTTTTGTTTGCTTCATGTTTTAGACAGGGTTTCCCTGTAGTACTTTGGAGCCTATCCTGGAACTTGCTTTGTAGACCAGGTTGGACTTGAACTCACAAAGATCTGCCGGCCTTTTCCTCTGGAGTGCTGGAATTAATCGAGTGTGCCACCAACACCCAGCTTAATTCAGAGATTTCTTAAATTAACTTCCATGAATGTATCAACATTTCCCACTACACTCTGGCAGGGGAGTTGAGTAGCAAAGTGAATAGCAAGAAGGAAACATGGTCTTGGTCACTTCAGAAAGGTCCTTCATTTCATATTCATCACAGGAGAAATCCATGAGTACAAAGTCTCAGTTGTGAATATGTATCTATGCTCCAAATAAAAGTACCTGCATTCGAAAATGAAACAGTACAAAACTCAATGATCACAAAAAATAAACTCACACACTCATAGTTGGAGACTTCATCATCCCATTCTTACCACTAGACAAGATCAGAAGAAAGGAACTTTAAAAAAATATACATAATTAACACAGGTTTTGCCCCAGTTGGGAAGAGACATCCACCTGGGCCCAGCCAGGGACAGCTTTTAAAAAGCCTCAAACACATCCCGGCATGCTGGAGGCAGTGCATGTCATTTACCCATGGGAAAAAAGGAGTGCTGAGAAGAAAATGGGCACCTACTCCTCCCAGGCTCTGATAAACTTCTGCAGGAACAAAGATCACAGGACAGGGCCTGCCATCACATTCCTGCTGGATGAGACACTTGATGGCCGAGGCCTGCTCAAACCTGGGTAAATGCTTACACAGCACAGAGCAGTGGTCACAGTGATTGTCCATCTCCATCCCTGGATGAGCTGCCCCTTCCTGGGAAGGTCAAGTAAGTACCTCCAGCTTTCCAAACCTGGACAAACCTCAAGCCAGAGCTGTTTCCCCGAAAGCATCACCCCCGGGTTTCCAGCATGCTTACTGAAGCTTACTCTGTGAGGCCACAGTCCCAGTCAACGCAGTTTACCACACTCAAACTATTCCAACCAGCTCTTGCCAGCATGTCTTTGATGGCATCTGACAAGACAGCTGTTCTAACTTGCCACCAGTGCCACACCACCTAAAATAACCAACCACATCCATTTTTTGCAATAGGCCTTGCCCAGCATCATCTCATACTGTACTCCCAAAGGAGCTTGTTTCCTGCTGCCAGAAACAAGGCCCCATCACCTCCCCAAACCTCAAATGCAATATCTGTGGCTAGACTCCAGCTGCCAACCAATTCCATAAAGGAAAGATATTCCACGGCCACTCCCCCTCAGCCCACCACAGCAGAACAGAGGCTCGGAGAGGGAGGCCATGAAGAGGTGGGGCCCCACAGGAAAGCGACAGACGCTGCCAAGTGCACATCTCTAACTGCACATTTACCTTCACACGGAAGAAGGATATGGATATGGAAATTGATCGATATTATGCAGTGTTGATAGAATTATTCTCCTTGTCTTTTATTTTCATTATATTAGTTACTGAACATGGTATGCTTCTCAGAGTTTATAATGTATAGTGATCACAATCGTGCTTGCTTCACAATTCCTACGACTTTGAACTCCTCGCACCCCAGTCCTTCCCTTTAATCAATGCTGGTCTGGGACAGAGCAATTCCTGCAAATGCATGAAATACAGGGATTTCAGGTGTATACAGCTCAAAAGCTACTCTCTTGTGAAGTGAACATACCCATGGGTGACTACCTTTTTGAAATGGTTTTAAGTTGATTAATATGTGTACCCTCAGTTGTATCCAGTTTGAAATCATGCATTTCGGGTTTTAATTCATTTTATGATTTCCTGTGTGGAGTGCCCAAGGCAGACAGAAGAGGGCACCAGATTCAGGAATCTAGATTTCACTGAGTTTGAAAGTCAACATGAGATACTCTGTATTCATCCTGGGAACTGCAAGAAGAACAAGTGTCCTCATCTCCTGAGCCACCTCATCGAGCCCCATTTGGATCTGCATACTACAAACAACAGAACTACTTTTTATATAAGGCTGAAAAGACTGCACATTCTCAGTACATCACTGAGCTTCATCTTTGACAATGCTTTTGGACACTATGCTTGGTTCACTAATGTTCTGCACACAGTGATGCCAGCAACAATGATGGGCAAGTACCTGTTTAAAAATATATACTGAGTCTTTGGAAAGCTGTACATGAACCATGTTTTAGGATAGGTTTTGGCTCTGGAGGATCCATATACTTATATCCAACCATGCGCAAACCATCCCATACCTCCCAGCAGAGTATTAAGTATAGCATTTCCCTTCCTAGAAAACTCCCTCAGCTCTCTTTCCCACTTATTTCTCATTGGCCTTGGTTTGCAGCTACTGCAGGTTCACCACGTATTTCCTGATGCCTCCCTCAACTGATTGACAGTAAATCTGTGAGGACTGTCTTTTTCTTGTTCCTTTAGTAAGTTTGTTGACTTCTTTTCGTGATTTACATATTTTATGTAATTGCAAATAATCCAGATATTAAATCATCTCCGAATTGAGGAGTCAATAGCAAAGAATTTCTTTACA